>NW_008751676.1:2214249-2246108 GCF_000715545.1 Opisthorchis viverrini
CCTTCGACGAACTGATCCGACAGCAACTGGTGTCGCGACACTCCGTCCAGCGTCGGCAGAGTGCGATCCAACAACTGCTGCAGGCCGGCGAAGAACACGGTCGGGTCCGATCCGGGTGCCATCCTGGCCGACTTGAACCGCCTCATAGCCTCCTGGCGGTCAGCCGGCGTGTCGAACTCGGCTGCAAGGGGCACTCCATCCTCTACGGGACCCTTCTGACCGCATCCAGGGCCGCCTTCGCCCGACCCGTCACAAGGGTCTTCAGGGCTCCCAACTTACCCTGGTCGGTCTCCAGTCCGGCAGTCTCCGCAACCTCCTCAAAGTCCTCCAGGAAGGCCCGATCATCCCATCCTCAAAGGGTTGAGGACACCGGATCTTCATCCTTACCCTGGTCACGGCACCAAATGAAAGGAAGAAGGCCTTCGCTGCGGAGTTATTCATCCAGAAATGCCAATTAACCGGTTACAAACCATTGAACAGGGCAGCAAAATTCTAATCTGCATCTTAGTTACAAAAACTGGACACAGATCTTCTCCCGAACTAGTCTTCCTAGAGATTCATTGCCACCACTCATTCGTCGGTCAAATCCAAGCAAATGTTACAAAGTATCCCCACGAATTCCGCAGCAGAATTCCATTTTTCAATCGACGCAAAGCGAAATTCTACGAACAACACATACTACTCGCGTGCCTCCCTAATCAGTAGTATCACCGTTACATGGGTATACCTGTTATGATTTGTACCTCAGACTCTATTTCAAAAATGCATGTTTTCTGGTATGAAGAGGTCGCCGCGAGTTTGATACGAAGTGTGCCTAGGTGCACAACAATGAGCTGCAAAGTTGATCTGGGTTTCATTGGGACGAAATGAGTAGTCCATCACTTTTTCAGGACCAACGTTTTCCAGCAATCATTAGGCTTTAATTTGCAGATACGATAACCTTCAAAACCACCAATTATTTGGACTGCCTGCGTTTTTTGATCTGGTGCATAACTTGGGCTTCGCTATGTCCTCCCAGATGGGTAATAAGTGTTCCGCAAATCCAAGCCTTCTAATAGTAGCAGGAATCGACGGGCAATAATATAGACTAAAAGGGAAGTCAAAAAGTTCAGCTGGCCTGAAAACAACCTTGCAACTGCAAGGTGTCATGATCATTTTTTGACCGACTGTCAGCCACCATTAATGTTTAGCAGAATTACTCATAGGCAACGCCGTACGTGTAGCACGCAACCCTCATTTTGACAGGAACCGCTACACCTCAGTCCTCTTCTAGCAGAAAACCTCCCGTCTGTAATACATTACCCAAAGGAAAATTGATTTCCAGAAAAATCATCTGTACAGTTCTAGTCCAAACAAATGTGCAGGTGGTCATAATCTGCTTCCAAATTTTACACAAAATTGGTTCATGGAGGACATACGGTTGACGCACGAAGCAGGAGGAAGGAGCGGGCCGCGGGTTTTCGAAAGGTTTTCAGGAACTTCACGAATAGCTACCTTCAAAAAATACACCCAACCTATATTTCCGTTTGAAACAAATGCTGCAGAACTTTCTCAGATGAAATCACTGAGGTGCTTGTCAGTACTCGGTAAACAGAGGAACAGTGGTGGTTGTTTCTTGTAAGCTGGACACCAAAAACGAAATTGCTAGTATAACGTTAAATTTTTCCACTTTGAAATAAAGAACAAAGTTAGCCCGTGCTGAATCAAGCCAACAGATTCTTGTATCGAAAAGTTGGCAAGACAAGTTACCTCTACTTTTAGCTGACTGCAGTATGTGTGGAGGCATTTCAAAAGTTAGCATGTGTAAAATCCTCCTTAGCCAAACGAATGCCACATACTCCTGAGATAACAGTGTTACTCCCTTACGTGTGTTTGTGTTACTATGAATCATCAGGAAGTGCGACTGAATTCATACTCAACTTCTTGATAAGTCTCATCTTTAACGTCTGTGGAACGCTAACGGGCATTAGAGCGGATTCAAAACACATAAATTACTTGGCATAAATTGTTATTCCCAAGCGAAATAATCCTAAGTCACATCCGGATGAGCGAATTAAACCACTTGAAACTGCTGAAGAATATCCTGGGAGACCCAGAGAGCCAAAAACTAGAGTATGTACGCTTGGGACAACTTTCAACACTGAGCAAACTCGTCCTGCAAAAAACCATACACATGACATAACTATCCCAAAGCCCAACGTGTCTCATTATGCGGAAATCAGCGACTCCCGATAAACTTAGCAACACCTCCAAAATTATGAAACCGCTTTCTTTGCGGACACCCCCAAGTGACCAGGACCCGTGTTGTGGAGCAGCGTGGCCTCTATGCTGCGCTAGTTGCGATATGTAAACTGGGAGTTTTACCAGCTTTCCTTTAACCTAAGAGCTAAGGTAGGTTCTTCATACACTGCATAGACTTCTTCTGTATAACGACCGATAAAGTGTGCTTGGGAAACGCTCCAGCATAAATAATCACGTGAATTTGTGCGAAGCGAACGAGGCTTTCTTTCACGCAACTCATCTATACCCAGAATGATTTTACGAAACATTGTTCTAGTAAGTGCGCTAGTAAGTGGTATAACCGCAGTAAGACTTTTCTATAAATATTTTCATCCTGATTTGATTTACAAAATTTTTATGAGGTTTCACCAATTATTTCTATTCTGAACTGTCGATTGTTTTCAACATTGACGCTACTAAAATCTTCTTCGTTCTTCCCTTATAGTTCTCGCTTCGGGACGCCTCATACTAACTTCACAGATGGCGGACAAATCATGGCTTTGATACAAGGTGAGAACAGGAATGTCGCTCAGTGAGATTTATTCAGAAAAACCGAGGGGGCCGAACAAGTGAAAATGGTTGAACGATGACAAGACTGGGCGCACCATAAACATAAGCATGATTTGGATAATCTTCAAATGGCGACTATACTACCACCGGCTTAAAGCCGACTCGTTTTTGTGTACATAAATTTTACCAGTTAGCGTCATCAGTTGCGTTAAATGAGACAAGATAATTCCCTTCAGAAAGGTCAAAGAAAGTTGCACAACTTTTTCTTATCTTCCGCGGAACTCGCAGCGCGGTTTGAAAAAGTTTTCAATTCAAATTCTGAGCGACAATGTCACACACTTAGCTATTTAGATACTATGTATTAGTCCTCCTATTAGACCAAACCTAAGTGTAGCGAGTTGAACCCAGTTGGCACACAAAGGAATGAGGTGAAATCTTCAGATGCAGATTACTTCTCTGTTGACTGGCTCTCCTTGGCTGAGTCCCAGCTTCTTTGACTTTATAAGGATGAATTGAAATGCAAACAAAACGGCAGTGCTTTTAAGCGTAGTTCTAGTTCGCCCTGTATCAAGAACTTCATAAAAATGATTTGTCAAAAAGATCATAACAAGACCGCATCTGGTTTCCATCACAGTTAATTTTCTTTACGCATTAAGGAGTACGTTAAGACTCAAGAAAATCCGAAATACCAGTCTTTATTCTTAGAAGACATAGAAAAGGCTCATTACAGCAAGTTATTAGCAAGTCCGTGTTCGGAATGCATCGAGGCGTTATTTAATCACTCAAAAAAAGTTGCTAGAAGACGGGGATCAACTTAGAGACAGCTCATAAAATCATGGCAATTCCCAGTAGCTAAAGACGGAAACTCTACACAGTCTTACAGATTTAATCACGTATTGATATTCTTCCGCATAATATGTAGCACGCAGATATTTACCCAAATTTCAATGAACTTCCACTAGAAACTTACTAGCTAATAAAACTTGCGACCCTACATCGGTAGGAATCAAGCACATACAACTGATTCGATCTCCAAGGGCTGAATTTTTGAAATTGATAAGCATGAGGTAATATTCAACGGAGACTCTGTCGTGTTTGTTGGGCCAAGCTACGCTGAGAAGCCTAAGAGCAGTGCACAACTGTTTTGTCCATATGTAAATTCATTAGCAGTGGCATCTCACAGAACTCAGAGTTTCGAGCCCGGCTAGTAGTTGGAAACTTAACCACTCACACTCGGGCGACTGCACAGCAATGTCATTGTGTTATTATACAGTGCTTCTCGACTCTTCAGCATAGACTGGCCTCACCCATAAGACGAAATCTCGCTAAAATTACAAAATCTCCTCATAGGTCAACTGGTCAAACATCTAGCTAGTAGAAATACCTGACTTGAGGCACATGTACGTCGGTGACGGTAAGTGGGCTCACAGGAGTTCAGCTGCACGTTTACTTCCGTACTTATTGGAACTCATCAGAGAGGTGTGAAAGATCGGGTACACAACCATTTAGTGAACGATAGATGGTCAAGCTCCTGCCAACCTGTTTGCATAGCTGGCTTTTTCTGGGACAAAGTCATTTCGCAAAATAAGAATTGCATCCTTAGTGTAACGCGACAAGCCTCCCTCACGGTAATCTATCCCAAGGGTTTTAAAGTATAAGGGAGAAGAAACTTGAAATCGATAGCATTTTCTTCCGTTTGATAAGGCTTTGCTTCAGCAATCCACTTTGTACTTCTACCAGTCCAACTACTCCCCGACTGATGAACTGAAAATCAGACGTCCATCAAATGGGATATCCAAATTAGGATAAGAAGTAATTGGGTTACTTTAGAGACGTTTTACCGGGAAACCTGGTCTACAACTATGGACGGCCACCAAACAAGACCGATTCTCCCCCCCCCCCCCCCCCCCCCCGCACGTTCACGACACGCAAATAAGAATTGCATCCTTAGTGTAACGCGACAAGCCTCCCTCACGGTAATCTATCCCAAGGGTTTTAAAGTATAAGGGAGAAGAAACTTGAAATCGATAGCATTTTCTTCCGTTTGATAAGGCTTTGCTTCAGCAATCCACTTTGTACTTCTACCAGTCCAACTACTCCCCGACTGATGAACTGAAAATCAGACGTCCATCAAATGGGATATCCAAATTAGGATAAGAAGTAATTGGGTTACTTTAGAGACGTTTTACCGGGAAACCTGGTCTACAACTATGGACGGCCAGCAAACAAGACCGATTCTCCCCCTCCCCCCCGAAAATTTTGCGACAAGCACTAGTGCTCATCACTCAGTGGATGAACTGCCGGTCACATTATTTATTTGTCCAATTTTTACTGTCTAACTTGAAATTATGACTTAAAATACCATTACAGGTGTTAAACAATATTCCTTAAGATTAGTTATCTAGGAAAATCGCTCATTTTGACCATACACAGTTTTAACGCCCAACTTGCTGATTTAACGAGAAACATGCCTGTTAACCGTATAGAAACTAGGCTATTCGTATGTGAGGTTAAAAATTCAATGCGCTTTGCACATCATCAAGGCCGAAGACAAGTAATTCAAAACAAAGGTTATTTCCCGTTGTCGGTAATGTATTTTGTTTGCTGACCCGAAATAAGGGACCTGTGTTCCCACCAGCCCTGTGTGCAACTATACAAATATTGTGAACTTAGATTTGATTGTCTTGTCTAGCCTAAAAGCATCCAAACAATTTCCGTGGGCTAGGTTGTGCTTTTTCCACACTTCTCCCCCAGCAATGCACTCTGGTGAACTGCAGCAGGAGTTTCAACTTACTTGTCTCGCTTTAAATAACCATCTGCTAGTCATCTTTTGCGGTAAAACTCCAGATTGAGAACACAATAGGTGAAAAATTGTTAGCCCTTTGGTCTCTTATCTGCCATTTCTTCTCCAATCTATTGAATTTCTTTCCTCCAAAGCTTTGAGGAATGCACATAAAGTAATGAGAACTAGGAGGGATCTTTCGCCATTGATTTCCGCCTTCCCTAAATACAGCCGTATAACAGAAAATAAAGTATATACTGATAGTGTAACGCTGGGTAACACTTCTGGTGTTTTTATAAAAAAATAGTTAATGATTCATTTTGATAAAAAGACAGGAGACACCTTACGACACACAATTACTTAGGAACAGGTCTAAAACAGATATTAGTGGCCATAGCTAGGTAGTACACTTGAAAAATGCTTGTTAGGTACGCCTTCAAATTAACCTACAGTCATGTTCACCGCGCATTGATTACTCTATTCACTCGGTTTTCGAAGCACAAGCATGATTGCACACGTGTAATCAGTATGGTTTCACGGACTGAATATAACCTATTAGAAGAGATGCACTGGTTTTTTGTAACAGTAAAAATGCGAATCCGATCTCAAGTTTTTTGTTATAAAGTACAAGCACGGGCGCTGTTTCAGCATCTGTATGAATAAACTATAAATGAGCATGGGCTCAAGATGATTTACAAAATGGCTAATATCTGGAACAAGAAGTTTGAGTAATGCATTGTTTGACTTACCCTAGGGAGGGTGAATCGAAAAAGACGGATCACGTGCGTGTCCGAAATCTCGGCGCTTTTCTCCCACTCCACCAATGCTGCATACTTCGAATCAGAGTGCGCTCAAACGACATGGATTTATAAAGTGGCAGAACATCAGACTTATGGTTGGGTAGTTGACCAACAGCCGGAGTTTACAGTTGCATTTGGCTGATTTTTTCACGTTAAAAACCGTCAAGGCGCGTTCATTCATTAACTGCACTCTGCTCTTGCTTCACCGTGAGCTCCAAAAACCATTAAATGTTAGCGGATTAGCATTCACTAAGATAATTATAGGTACGCTATGATGTGGAATACAGGTCCGCTTTTCCGTTTTTTTTTTCAGGAGAGCAGGTACACTCACTTATTTTTGGGCTGAACGAATAACTGGAATAGCAAATGATGCGTCACTTTTGCTGTCAAAGTACATAGTAGAATACAATACAAGGGCTATTCCTATAGCACCGAAAATAATCAGGATAAACATACATGACCGTTCATCCCGACGATATTGAATGGCACCGAACAAGAAGTCACCAGCAACTGGTTGGCCTGCACGTGCTCCATAACTCACAGTCCGTATCTTGGAACAAACGGGCTAAAGAAGCAAACGGACTACATTCATTAGATGGGGCCGGGATTTTTCGGAGTTCAAGTGTGGGTTGCTGACTATGATTTGACGAAATTCTTATGCGATTCCCCCAAAATCACCCTACTCAGTCTCAAAGTACTCGACAAAATTTGCGTTATTATTCATGTACTCGCGAATGGAGTTGATCCTTACGTTCAGTTGTAAAAACTTGTCGTCTGTG
Source organism: Opisthorchis viverrini (assembly GCF_000715545.1). NCBI lineage: Eukaryota > Metazoa > Platyhelminthes > Trematoda > Opisthorchiida > Opisthorchiidae > Opisthorchis > Opisthorchis viverrini. Next base: position 2,221,401 of record NW_008751676.1, read on the forward strand.
TGCTTAGAGTTTCGCTTAGTTTGCTTTGACTTCTTCTGACTGAAATTTGAGACCGTACTAGAAACAGATAACTTGAGTACGCTGGCCAGACCTCACATGGGTAGGATGAATTTTCCAAAGACAAAATAATACATTTAGTTTCAAGTTCTGTTGGAACTTCGGACTGGTTAATTACCAGGATGTATTAATTTCGCTCTACGCTTCGACAGATGCTTTGTTCCTCCGAAAGCGCGCACGAAAAGGGTAGCTTCGTAGATGTCTATTTGTTTAGTAAGATGATCGGATTGATGATAAACGGATCCCCTTAAGCGTTTCAGCACATCTGCCCCTCTGAAGGGCCCAATTTCAGAGCCTACTTGTGCTGACAAGCTGATGAGGAATTCAAGGTGAGTTGTTCCGGGCGACACCTTGGCACAGGCTGGCTCGGTCAATCATTCCCCAAAAACACCGTTGCTGTTATTTTGTCACCAGCTTTCGTCAGACTTAAAAATCATCCGATCGTGAAGCTCAAAAGTTCATGTGTCAGATAATGTATTTGCACTTTCTGCTGATGGTGCAGGACCAGATGCATGCAAAAAAAGTCTCGGAAAAGGTCGAGAGATTTCCTGAAACAAATAACTTGATAAAAAATAATCAGCAAGAATCATGTAGAAGCGAGTTTCTAACTGTATTTTCATTTGTATCAGCAAAGCACACCGAAGGGAATGCAGAAAACTCAGATATTTTTAACGCCTCCAGATTCCATATTGACAAGATCAACAATCAGCAAACAACTACTTGCTTCGGAAGGTCACTAGAAACTCATGTACATCATTTTCCAGTCTCGCCAATTTCTGGACTCACCAGTGGGCTAAACCCCAGTGTTTCCATCTGTTCTATGTGCACATTGTACGAGCTGTTTGGTGGCTTGTTTATGGGATGTGGCCTCTTCGGGCAGAGGAACTAAGACAGAACCATTGCTTGTGTGGACTGATGTTAGTGAAGCAGTAACGAAACATTCAGAAACATTTGGATATAAAGAAGAATGTGTCCAGCACCAGAAGCTCCCTTGGTTTGGCTATGTGTTGCGCATACCGAACCATCGTCTTGCCCAAGGTTGCTGTTTTCCGTGCCCAAGTGAGAGTGACACAAACAGAGAAGTAGTTAGCCTTTGACCTGGCAAAGGATTACGAAAGATTACAAAAGTTTTGAACGTTGTCATCATGATTTGTGATCCACAGTGTGCCCGATTAAGAAGGCTGCAAGATGGAGCTGATTATCGATATCAGCTTTCCAGGCTGCATGAATTAGTATATGAAGGTGTAATCACCTCAGGAAGATCGTGGTGTACTGGCACTGAGTCTCTTCCCCGTCCAGTTTTATTCTTTTCTTCACAGTGAGGCTTTCAATTAAATCGTGGTTGTAAGGCAGCGAAGCATTGACGCTGAACACTGATGTACTGCCGATGACGCTAATGATGATGGATAGAAGTAAACTAAGCCAGAACATAACAAGGGTAGGAAAACTGTCGTCTAGTCAACGGAAGGTTATTTTAGTCCCACAATCATACAAGTCAAGTGCCTGTGTATGTTGTCAATATTCCCAAAAATCTAATTAGACCCACATGTATTTCTTCAAGCTAACCCAAACAGTGTTTGTAGTTCCAGAACGGGCAGTTCTTTGCATGAACTGTCTTCCTCTGTAACCGGTTATTTCATTTTCCGTTTTGAACCACACAACATAACCCAAATGGTATCCAGTTGACGTTATGCTTAACGAAGGTACCAAAACTTAATGAAGAAGCCAAAGGCAAATTCGCACTTTTATCATTTAAGGAATGTTGTATAATGGGAACCATAATAAAAACTACCACAACAAGTGGTCACTCGTTCTGTCTTGGATAAATGGTGGTCTGTCCCTGCCAATTTAGCTGGCAAGCCAACCGGTAGCCAGGTTACATTGTATCTCCAGAGAAACCTGCAATTTAGACCGTAATTCGTGTGTGTTTATGGGAACACTTGGATGTTCTTAACTTAATATAAGACCCCGGTTCTCTTCTGATATCAACCTGGTGTTTTCGGCCCACAGAGGAACAGCTCAAAGTCAGTGCATCGGAAACTCTCGAGGAACTTGAATGGTGCCTGGAGCGACTGGAAAACATCCAAACTCACAGGTCTGTGAGCGACATGGCAACAAGCAAGGTAGGCGGTTTCCCTAGCATTTGGTTCAGATTTTCTATTTTCCAATGCAGTGTTGATTCCTAATAAGATAGTGGTTATGGGAACGATGTATATCGGGATGTCAGGGATAAAAGCAAATGGCGAGAAATCTTGTCACCTAACATGGAGGTACTTGTTCTATCCGGATACGCTAACGCGCAAACGAGTAGCACGTACTAATAGGGCAATTCCATCCAGCATTTGCTTTAATCAGTATTTGGACAAATTCATTGGCGTTTTCCAGTTCAGTTGTGACTATACACGTATTTTCGTTGTCTCGATGTTGGTTTATCTTTCAATCTACACCTGTTTTTGGATAATATATAGCGGTGTACTTTAGTGCTTCAGACGTTGTATAAGGTTTTGATATCAGTTTCATCTACCCTATTGGGGTAAGTATATCTGCAAACAATGTTTCGTTATTTATTCCTGGAGATCCGTATGTGTGATTTCCCTGAATAAATCAGTGTGGTCCCTAATTCATCAGATAACGCTCACCCCAAGTTTCCGACTGCTTCTGCAAAATGCCAGCAAAATAGGCAAGATGTTCTGGAGATGTTCCAGTCTTTTCTTAGGGTTAACTAATGTGTCTCACTTACTTACCGTCCACTGAAATATGTCAGTGCTTGTCAGATTTGTGTCACCGTGATTTTATCAGCTAAAAGCTGGCAAATACTACTGTTGGAGATTAAATACCCGTGAGTCCAAGGATATAGGGCTCCAGCTGAGAGGAATTATCCTGTGTATAAGAACTGGGCGTACTCAGAGTGCTAACGTATGTTGGAGCCCTATGGGGTGTTTTGCAGCTATGTGTTTACAGACAGCAATTACCATCTCTAACTTTTAGCCTACCGACAAGCTGTTTGGCCACAAACTCGTAGTTGTCAGTGACTCGGTAAATGAACGCTTTAATCTCTTCCGCTAGGGCACTCCTTGATATGTCCTACAATCCACATGACTACTTAAATGTTGACAATCGGAAAACCAACCTCTGTTAGTAATTTTCATTCCTTCAAGGCGTTTTCTTTCGTGAAATGAAAATAGCAACTTTCACCAGTCACTTTCATTATGGAATGTAAGTTTTCAACAGACTCGCTAGTCTAAGTGGTTGTTTATCACATCCTGATTATTTTCTGTTCGAAGTTGGTGCCGGACCATGTTACTGAACTACGAGTAGATTTAAATTAGGGTTTTCTTTACAGTGGTGTTTTTTATTTCCTCCACTTGATGTGAAATGGCTTTTGGTGACAGGCACAACATTAGTCGATGGGTGGACGTTCTTTTAAACAGTGACATATATACGCATAGAGCAAATAATGATGTTCTAGTAGAAATGCAAGAAATGATTTTACAGTAGTTCAGAAAATGTCAACATTTGGAACTAGTTAAGTCAATTTTTACCATGCAAATACGGATGCGAAAAAAGAAACAAAAGCGACACTCCTATGGTATTAAATCAAACTGACATGGTACCATGCATATAAAAAGTTCATCTAGTTACTTTATTATTAGGGAGGTTACGTTGACAAAACATATAAAAAAATCGGTTTCTGTCAGGGAGAACCTTTATTTCTCCACATTTTTAAAAATAACAATTCCTCGCGTGACTTTATAGTCGCTATTACCGACATGCAGAGATAGTATATCCGTAGCGTGGCAAATTCTGATGGACGTTTGCTGAAAACATTTGACCAAATGACTGAAGTAATTACACTAGTGACAGGAATTCTTGCATCCAAAACTGCTCTCCAAAAGAAAAAATGTTTGCAAATGCCATCTACATGATGCTTCATTTTGCCAGGCATATTTGTCGTTCTGATGGGGATTCCATAGTAACCTAATAAACTCTGGTCCCCTCTGCATAATGCCACACATAAAATGATCCTGCAGCGTCATTAACGTACCATCATACTCAGTCTGCTCTTTCGTGCGCACTTGTCGGTTAGTTTTCACAGCATGAAGTTCTGATTAATGCTGTTGCACCAACTTGTAAGTGATGCATAGCCGCCGTCATGCCCTAAAATGTGTCGCTGTTTCACCACAGGCAACTAATGGGATCATTTGCAAATGCCTCCAAGTATAGAAACACATTGACGATTCGGGAAGGCCAAAAGCCCATTGCATAAATAGACTCTAAATTTTAAATGTCGACTGGTTTTTTTAAGACTAATTGTATCCCCACCAGTCATTTTGTGTGCGTTTAATCTTTCTTCTTCCCATTTTGTTGTAGTTCAGAAAAATGCTTAACAAGGAACTCAGTCAGTTTAAAGATGGCTGCCAAAACGCCAAACAGATATCAGAATACATATGTTCTACGTTCCTTGACCCCAATGAAGTCGATCCAAATTCTGCAATCACACACTTGCCTGATAAGGCCAGTAATGAGAATCTCTCGCGTGACTCTTCAAAAGCCACTAATGTAACACAGAAAACCAGTAACTCTACAGAGGTGCGAGTCTGCGGTGCCTCGTTTCTTAATATAGCTGACACCGAAGGACCAAAAGCTGCTGATGAGCACCAATGGCTCCAGAAAGCCAACACAGAGTCTTCCCAATCGTGTGACCGTGTGACACCAACATCAGCATTATCGTTAGACGTGTTGCCACCTGGACTCAAGTCAGATCAAATGGCTAGGTTAAAACAGGTAAGAAGCGATTATTCATTTCTCTTATTATCTAGTTCAATAACTTCTCAGTGAAATCTCGAGGTCGAACGTGGTAGACCACTGACTAAACCTCTTAAAATCTCAGCAAGCTCTCAAAGATTATGCATCATACAGCCACTCCGTCCGTTTTGACGGCGTGCACCTCACGAAACTCGTAAACGATACGACACCGTGACCATCCTGTTAGAAGTTGAGTGCAAGACATCCAGGAAAGAACAGCTAATCACCATTTACAATAATTTGTATGCAGATGAAAATCAGCGTTACTACGCTTTACTAACTGGGTTTAGATCAAACGATCCGGTGTTGACCAGCTCCCCGAATAACAACGGTTCAGATGGAAAGCCCAGGAGATCTTGAGGGCTTTCCCTTCCAATCTTTCTGGCAGTGGGCTAACTTCTCCCTGACCCACTTTATGCATGAACAATGTCACCGAACGCCGAGCAATTTGTGTCTTAGCTTCATTTACCCGCAGACCAGCCTCCCAGATACGCTTCAATACGGTCCTCAAGCGAACTGCTTGCTCTGGTTCCGAACTGCTGTACACAACAATATCGTCTCCATACACGGCAACATTCTGGAGTCCCTTCGTTACACGAAGCACCAGGCGCCGGAATGTGAATGGTGCCCCGGAGAAACCAAACGCCATTCGTCTCAATTGATATTGGGTGTCCCCAACCGTAAAGGTCGTTTTCTCCCGGTCCTTCTCCTTGATAGGTAGTTGCCAATATCCGGAACGCAAGTCGAACACAGTGAAGTATGAAGTATCGAGAGTGCTGGAGAGAATCGAAAATCTCTGCAACCGAAGGCACCGCTACAACCCGATTCACGATCAGTTCATTCAAGCGCCGGAAATCCACGCAAAACCTGTATTTTCCGTCCGCCTTTCTTATAAGCACAACCGGGGAGTAGTACGCATTATTAGCTTCCTCAATTATGCCGTTTTTCAACCTCTCTTGAATTTGTTTGCGTAATTCCCCCCATAGATGGGGTGCCAGCGGACGGGAACGTAAGATCGAAAGCATTTGGACGAGTGAGATTTCCTGTTCGATCCACGGGCAGAATCCAATCGGATCTTCATCCCCCTTGGACAGTTCAGAACATTCTTTGACCACGAACTCTACCGACGGAAGGTTACAATACGGAAGCTTGCGAACACAGCTCACCCACGGCAATGCTTGGGTAACTTTCAAGCTTAACTGTGCCACAACTTGTCAACTTCCTTGCTTTAAGTCAACCACGGAATCTGTACTCTTGAAGAACTTTGCCCCCAATATTGTCTGCTCTATGTCTGGGCTGGTCAGGAACGCGTTCCCATGGACTTACCGCCTGGGCTTACTGGGTGTATTGACAATCCGTATTAATCAAGCACAGCTCCCCCTTCCCGCCTATCTCGATAATGACCTGTATGGTAGCCTGTGTCACTGCGGTAATCGCAACCCACCCAGGAAAACAGTACTGCAAAATTTTGTTATTTACAAGTGGCCGGGTGGAACGACATTGATTCCTCCAGTGGCCAGGCCTACCACACTTGTAGCATCGACTAGTTCGGACATATCTCCGCGATTCCCTCCTGATGGCTGCAAGCTGTTCGTCTAGTTGGTTCACTCTGGTCTGCAGTTCGTCCACCGGTGAACCATCCCTGTTGTCCTGCGACTGCAGCGTAGCTACTATTGCCTCCGCCAATTCCCGTACCAGATGCACAAGCTCCTCCACACTCAACTGGCCAGTTGCTCTCGCCAACCGCAACTGGGCACCAAGCGCCGGCTGCACTCTTTTGATGAACCAGTCAGACAGCAAACGCTGGTGCGACACACTTCTCCAACGCGTCTTCCTGAACTTTGCTGGATACTCATTCACCATCACTCAAATGTAAACGAACGCCACAAAGCAATTCTACAGATTCCGTAATAAATCTCACATTTCGATAGATGCGAAGAGGATTTATGCGAAAACATCACACCACTCGCATGCTTCGTCAGTAGTATTCACCGTTACATCGGTGGTAGCCTCGTTTCGTTTTCAACCTCAGTTTTCACGAGTATTTGTTGGCATCGGTGTGAATACAGCTGGTGGTTTATAACAATAACTCAACTGATTTTTTTCACTTCGGCTAATCAGATTTGACAGATCTCTACCAAAGAGGTTTTTCACTTCCATCCACTTGGCTTAAAAGGCGAATCTATAAAGTCTACTCTTCTCGCCTGTCTTGAGCGTGTTTGAATTACCATCCCTAACGTAGGAGTGTATCTGTACCCAAAAGGGAGATCTTCTACAAGGTGGGTCACTGATTCATACATTCAAGCACATACTCAGTCGCGCTGGGCTAGGTCTCAGTTCAACCCCAACTTGCGTCAATTGCGAAAATGTTCGCCCATTCAAATTTGTTAATGGACATAGATCGAGCGTGTGTGTGTGGACAACCGTGCTGAACAACCGAGTTCAAATCCAAATACAGTCACAAACGTACTTCATCTCTTCACGAAATTAGAGTAAACTCGATTCTGAACCAACAAGGCCATTAACAGCAGGATGACAAATAGATGCCTAACGGGAGAGCAGGGCAGATATGTATACTTATGAAAAGATCAGCCACCCGGCAAAGTCGTTGACGCACTATTGCACGTCACTGATTATCAAACCATAATTCGTCAAAATAAATCTGCAGTCACCTTAAAATGCTATACCCCCTGTGCTTCGGTTGCGGCCTACTGGGCATGGTCAGCTTACCATGATGACCCACCATTGTTCAGCGTATTTTCCAGAATCTCCAAAGCATTCGTTTATCAGCATTTTAGTATATTTGGGCAACCAGTAGGGTCATTATGGGATGTTGCCTGCTAACTTGAATTCTGAGATCAACAAACACATCTCAAAAATTAACTTTAACGATGCTTGGGCACACGAGTGTATAACCAACCTTTGAAAGTTCCACATTTGCGAAATTGCTTTGACGCAAACAACACTGCGCGTTATACTCAACACCCAACTAGCCAGATGTTACATAATAACGAAAGCATCCTGTTAGCCTTCAAACACTTCTCGCCATCACCCCTCCATTTAAAGATACAGAAGATACCGTGGCTATTCTGACTGTGCTAAACTAATGAATTTCCGCTCATTCGAGTCATTGTAAACTTAAGCTGAGAAGCCTACTGTATCCAACTGATAATTCATCAGTTCATCAAGTGAAATCATGGTTTCCATCGGAACATACGATTAATTAAGGCGTGTGATCACTGCGGAAATTACATCTGTTTTCCAAACATATGCTGCTACAAATTCCTACGGATTTATTTGTGTTTTCTATTTTCACCGTTTTCTCTTATGTGGAAAATTTCACGCGAGTGGCTGTTTGTTAAACTTCTCCGAGGACGACACTGTAATGGACATTCCTAATGAGGAACCTAGTAACAGAGTAAAAAATGGCTTCGTGAATGACAAATCTCCAAGGATTCAGCTGAATTAAGTCCCGTTTGGTGGAACACACTAACTGGAACTACCAGCTTAGCTGTGAAGCGGATTCTACATTTATAACGGTTCACGTTGCGCGTCAAAATAGGCTAAGCATAAGTCTATATCGCTCCTCTTATACTGTCCACTGCATTTTTCCACATGCGTTGAAATATACAGGCGGAAGTCGAGCACGTGATGGGGTTCAGTGATCCGAAGAGTAAATGGTTTTCTTCAGAGCCAGTGGATGCGGACGTTTCTCTTATATTTACTTCGGACGAGCATACTAAGTCTTGTGAGCGAGTACATCTTGCGCGGTAAGATGACCCACTACTCCACAAACAACGTCTATGAAGATAGAATGGAACTCTAGAATGGGGGTTGTAAACCTCATCGTTCAAAATGCAAGTCCATTCCGACAGCAGATTGATTGCTGCTCTATTGAACGATTCCACAGCATTATGAAAGTTGCTGTGTACGAACTTTACCTCGACTTCAGCGTATTGAATATCCGTGGCCACTAATTTTTGGTGCCTCCGCATTATTCCTCTTTCCCATTTCTCATTTTAACTTTCGATTTTACCGTGTGTTGGTGTATCTACGTCCACACCTTTCAAAACCTTAACCCAATCAGGATCATATGATCACAATCTTTTTCGACCTTAGCTAAGAAGTTCTACTGAAAACATTTAATGAAAAAATTTAATTTAATTTAATATAACTGGAAAAATTTAACTCCATGATGGAAATAAGAAATTCCAAATACAAGAGAATTCGAATAAAAACAGATCATTTTCACCGAGGTTAGAGGTTGCTTCCACCCAGAGTAGTGTTCAGTCATCTATTTTGCTCCTCTAAAATTATCAGTACCAACGCTATTGACGCAAACAAGCACGGTTCTCACATATTCACAGTTTTCAGCTTTATTAACGGTTGTTTCACGTGTACTACCTCGTAACTGTGAAAGCTTTATCTGTAGGATTCTGTCGCAGCACTAGCAAGGCATACAAAAAACGTTTCATATTTACAACTGTACAAAGTTGAGTCTATTTAACGACTCAATAACTTATCTCTTCACACACCCCTTATGTTCCCCTTCAGAAAAGTAAGGTAGTTATGGAATTAGAAGTGGTTGTCCCATCTTACTCACTCTATAAGAACTACGTAAACCCAGGTGTAGTGAAATTAACACATTACGGACGATTTATCCCGAAAATATATACGATGAATCCCGTCTACTGTGTTTAGCAAAGCGGAAAGCTTTGACAACTCATTAATTACCCTTAGTTCAATAAAGACATACTGAAAGTTGAAATAAGCATCACAAAGAGAGGATTTTGCAAAATATACCTAGAAACACTATTGAACACAATCTGAGTTTTTCAGCAAGATTCTGCATAGGTTTTCTTAATTTCTGGCGGTTTATCCTCTCAAGCTTACTCATTTTTGCTTAGAAATGCGTTTATTCTGTATAGTTTTGAACAGAATAGGGCTAAGTAATCATAGTTAGAGTGTGGCACTGATCATTACAGGGTTCTATGTTCACGCCTCATTGACTAAACCAGTTCAATTGTCAGAAAAATGATGAAACGAGTTCATCGCTCACCAGATTGTCTCCATATAGAGCATAGGTGGTAATAAATGCACGTCTGAGTTTCAATTTCCCGTTGCAGTTAACTATGGCTCAGCCGTCGAACTCCCGGATCAGCGGATCACAACGCCGGCTGGTCGGCTTCCCTGCGTATTTCAGCTGATGCAGCATGAGTGATCTAGTCAATTCCTTGATCTTCAGCTCTCAGCCAGTATTCAATGATTGCTTAATAATTAAAACCTGCCATACTAGCCAGCTTTGTATCGTCAAATAAACTGAATTTTTGCATAATGATTTCTTCAATCCTCACATCCTGGTAGCCTGTTTCATAAAATTATCTTCAAATTTGTGTCACGCCACTGTGTAAAAACAAAGTGATATCCTGTTGGATTTAATGGTTTAAGGGTGTATGAAAGCTCCCATTTCAGGTGACTTGGACCAATTCCAGCTCCAGTGTCACCGTTCACGAGGGTAGCTAACAAGATTTACTACGTATCCTGTCTCGCCTCACTTCTCTCACTCAATAATGATAGGTCAAGTTTACTTCATATGTTTCAGCTTTGCATTATTATGACATCAAATGAAAACTTTCTGTTTGGTGACAGTGAGAAAACGCACGGTAACCTGGTTAAGAACGGTCAAAAGAGAAATGCCCTGGAACTGCCCGGGTTTTCATTGCGGTATGGATTGACAAGATACTAACAGACATTCGACACAACGATCGTTTAAACCCAAAAGCAAGATTACAGTTCATATCAGGCGCGCGCTCATTGCACATCAAGATATTTTCCGGTAGTTGATGGCCAGCGAGCGTTGTTGATGAATAATGTAGATATAATTGGCCGTGTTCTCTCGTTCACCCCGCGTGAGTCCTACACGCAGCTATTGACTTATGCATTAGGTTTCAGTATCCATGTATATTTAATATGGTTTATAATCCCATTGATGATGATTTTTAGGATTAAAAATGAATTTCCGCTACGACATTGGCAGAGCTTTGGTTCTTGGATCAACTTAGAGCAGCTGCTGAAACCCATGGCCTCGTATTAACAGGTAGACCATAAAAGAGCTTAGTCTGGTGTTCTCACTAATTAGAGCATGTACCCAAAAAGATTTTCAGACCTCTCCTAATCTCCGATGAGGGGGATTAACTTTGATTTCGCACAACGTTCCGTGGAGGGATATCAACGGTACTTAACTTAGTGTACGAGGAAGGTTAAACTGTGATAAAATAATTTGATATTCCTAAGACGTTTTTAAGATCCCAACTTCCAATAGTGTTTTCCTTTTCTTCAAGAGAAATTCCTCGAAAAGACGCAACTAAAATATTTGGACCATATTACAACAGTTTGATCTACTATCATAGTTACTTTTCGCTTATGGTTGTTTCACCTTGTCCAAATCCTCGTATTCAGTCTGCTCAGTTCAATAAGACACCACTGTTGCAGACAGCAGCATAGCAGTCATTTTGCTCAAGACCAACCACTCCAGGCTGTTGTCTCAGACATCAATTATAGTCATTAGGATTACGACATACAGGAACCCACAGCTTGCAGCGCTAGTCGCCATAACAACATACCACAGTTAACAAAAGCATCTATTGAAAAATTAACTGGCCATTTTCTTTTATTCTCTGTGCAATGCATAATGGAATGTTTGCCTGTGTGTAGGTTGCAGCCGGGATGGAAACACACCGAAGTGAAGTCACAAACTTGGGCCGATAACCCCAAAATTCCAGTCTTTGAAATTTGTTGTTTAGATCGTATTCGCAGCAAACTTTGGTTGGTAGATATCACCGTGATTTTACTCTGAATAACTCCCGCTGAAGTCCGTCCAGTGACGTCAGTGCATTAATCTCGAATGCCTGGAGTTCGCAAAATGTGACATTAAGCTGTGAACATGTATATGGCTGAATTAATAGCTATAGTACAACCAGATGTAAAGTGCTAGGGAGCGACTGAGTAGCCATCTTTTCAAAGGAAACCAAATACATTTACCGAACCCTTCTGGGACAAAGCTATAATATAAATTGGTTGCAACACATGAAGTGTCTTTGGAAACCATTAACATAGAACCACAAATGGCAGGTGAGGCACTAATGAAGACCAGTGCTTGGTATTGTATTGCTGATGAGAAACGGCAAATAAGCTGTGACGGCTTCGCTGTGGGCCATGCATGTTGAACCGATGTCTGATGGAAACACTGCTGTAATTCATTCCAACACTGATATGTGATGGCACGTATGATGATGATGATGATGATGATTGCTACAGCGGTAGCAATATGGATTAGGATGATGATTATGCAAACAATAATAGTGACGATGATGGAGGTGTTCAGGAGCATGGGGAAAATTTGAATTAGCATGTAATATTAGTGCACCTCATGGCACAGACGAGCTAAATTTAGACACAAAATCAACAGTAATTGTTAAAAAAAATTCGCAAATTAACTCGTTTACTGATAGCTGATCCTCCGGTCCATACTGTTTGAACCTCAATCAACAATACAAGGCCATCCTGTTTATTTTCAAAGTATCTATAGACTTGACACCCAGTCCTAAATAACCAGAGTTCCTCTAATATCCCTGAAAACCCTGACATCGTCCATGTTTTTTTAGTAAAGCGGCAAAGTATCATTGCTGCTATTTCTAACTGCATCAAGTGGTTTACATCAAGTTTGTGATAAAAATCATCCGATTTGCTGCTTTAAAATCTTCCTCTCTGGCACATTTGTTCCAGCATGAATCTGGTCACGTAAATATGCATTTAATTTTGCCTCCTTTTCAGTTTGTTGTTACCGGTTTGGATCAGTGGGGAGTCGATATATTTGAATTGAGTCAGCTCACATCCAATCCCCTCACTTGTTTATTTTATGCCATTTTTCAGGTGAGTTGCACAGATTTATTGCTAGAAACAACACTGAGTAAACGCGATTTTACATGTTCACTCCAAACTAGAGGTTTTTTTATCAGGCTGAGAAAGTGCTCTGGTAACTTGGTATTAAAGGTTACAATGGGACATCCAACGAGAAATAAGAAATCACTTATTTCGTTTGGTTTCCTGGCAGAGAAAGCAGACCAGCGGAAATGCCGAATGTTTTGATTATTAATTATAGTCTTCTATCTTATGGTGTTTGGTTTTAATCATTTTGACCCCGGGGTTTATGACTGATAAGCTAGAACTAACTGACACGGTGATCATGGGATGATTGTTGAAGCTTATTGCTGTTAGTATAGTAATAAAAGACCTTCTTATTGGGAGTTTTCACTACAAAATCCACAATTTGTTACCGACCACTTGTAAACAGGTTAGGAATAGTAAGCCAAAATTTTGAGGTTACCTAAATGGAATTACTTGTTTGATCTCCAGTTGGTCACTCTATCACTTGCGTTCAGATGGAACACAAGACTATGTTATCCAACATGCGACATTGAATGATTCGGTTGTTCTATATACCCTCATCGGTGCTATCTTCTAAAGTATTTTTCTGGTGGTGTACATGATCGTGTATGCAGTGAGACAAAGCGATTACTACCTTTTGTCTGTCAAGCAAGGAATGTTTATGTGATACTTGGGGGGATTCATCATGATGGGACATGCCAAAACATCTAATTTAACTTCCATCTCGTAGAGCAAACCCCTGGAGAGAGACAAAATCTTTATAGAGCTAACTTGTGATTTTATTGAATTTAGCGGATCTGCGACTAAAACATTAAAATTTTGGAGCCTGATTCCATCATACGCAGTGGGACGAAACAGAGTGCCTGCAGAGAACCTTCCTAACTTCCCGCCAGTGCTACCCAACGATACCAAGTGAATTAATTACGACCACTCCCATCCGTTTCTTATTTTTTGCTGTTTTTTCAGTCGCTCAGATTTTCATGGTAGGGAACCCCGGCTGATAAATTGCTGCCTGGAGCTCCCGAATTAGCAAAACTTAGTCACGAATTGGTCTATACTCAACGGTGCATTCATGTGTACTTGGACTTGGAGAGATGGAATCCTTTGTAGTAGTACAATAAATAGGACAAAGAACGCGTATGAATTCAAAGGTTGATGGAGGTAGTTCTGGTACATTGTCACACATCTCAGTATATGACTAGAGAACTGAGCGACAGTATGACGTCTGGATGCCTTTAATGAGAGTTTCATCCACTAAGCCGAAAAAATTCAGTTGTATTCCGCAAGCTTCACCGTACCTTGCGTGTGTGTCAACCTAGCTGCAGCTTCAAAACAGGAAGTTCAGTGTGTTTTCTGTGAGCTTGTAGATATCTTTGCGGATATGTTGATTTCAACCACCTTAGGGTTGACCATAGCTCACGGCCGTTCAGAGGATTATGGAAATAAACCCTTAAAATGAGCCAGGAGAACAAGATACGCGGCTTGTGATTATGTATTGGCTGAGAACTAATCAAATAATCCATCGCTGGATAGGTTGCCTGCGTGCACCGAATGTGAGAAGTGGCTACGTAATTTTGAGCTAACCAGCTAACTCGAGCAAATTCAGGTACAAAATATGATCTGCTTTTCTACTCTAGTCCACAGTAGTCAACTTTTAGTTTGGTAGATCTTATCTACCTTCCATTCAACAATAACTCGAGCAATTCAGGTACAAAATATGATCTGCTTTTCTACTCTAGTCCACAGTAGTCAACTTTTAGTTTGGTAGATCTTATCTACCTTCCATTCAACAACATCTGGTATGTTTTCAACACTCAGGTTAGTTATCTGTATGGAAAACCCAGCAGCTGGAAAAATGGATCATTACTTGCCATGACTTTTTATGTTGCTGACCCTGAAGGTTGGAAATTTCATCAGTAACTGTCCTAGAAAGTACTTCCTTGTGGGTAAATTGGTAACTTAATGAACTTCTAACGGCAAATTTAAGGTAGTTGGAAAGAAAGCATGTCAGCTTGACCAGAATTCTCAGACAAATTTAATACACACTGGAGGTAAAGAACTACAGTTCTCGAAACTGACATCAAAATAGAGATTTTTTGGTTTGCAGTCAAACTACCTTGATTTATTGTTTTTTTGCCACGCATTGAGTACTGGCGTAAATTTAAATTACCTTTAAACTTTGGTTTAACAAAAACTATCTCTTTTAGAAACGTGGGCTCATTAAACGGTTCAGTATTCCAGAAATGAATTTGGTCCGTTATGCTAATCTGATTGAAGAGAAGTACAACGACGTTCCGTATCATAATAGAGTGCATGCTGCTGATGTTCTTCAGTCAACCCATGTCCTGCTCAACGCATCTGCGCTTACGGTGAGTAGGAGTATTACCACTGTGACTTACGACTGTATCATGACTTCAGAAAAAGGAAACTTTGGTTTTATTAGAAAGACGATTGACCAAAGGCATCAAGTGCTATAGAGAGTGAATTGAGGTTAAGGAAATACCACGTACTTCCTGGAAAGATATGAAGTTATTTTGGTTATTTACTTCCCGTCATCCGTGTGCATGAACCTATATTCAGCAAACCATCTGGTATTATATTTTACCAGCCTATGGACAAACGTGTACACGGAAGATGTCTAGTTAACGGTCTGGTGATATCACAGCAACTAGTTTAGGTGAACCTGCTCGATTTTCCAACTACCGGTGGTGGGCTTCACTGTGCACAAATTGTTTTGAAAACCCTGTTGATGAACAGGAATAGTTCACTAGGTTTATTGGACGTTTGTAAGGAAGTCCGTATTCCTGAACACGTTTTCAGCTCGTTGACTGGCGCTGAGTAAATATCAACTTTCAGCATTTCCCTCGCCCCCAGAGCCAGTGATTTTGGGATAGTTTATGGTATGGGCGTCCGCGGATGAATACCCCACACTGGATTAATGCGACCATGGAGGGTTACGCAATAAATGAAAATGTAATCACACGTTGAAAGTGTGAATAAAGTACGACAGTGCAAATCGCTTTTATTGGGAGATTGCGATAAGAACGAGGTTTGCACGTCGGTTGTGCTTCCTTATGGCGCGCTCAACCGCTGTTCCAATAACTTTGGTTGAAACGTTACTTAAAGCCATAGTTGTCGGAACTTTTGAAGCATCTAACGACGCTGTAGTACAACCGTCTCAAGCATTGTTGTGAACTCAGCTCAGTGTTGTGACCCTGACAGGATTAGAGACCAATTATTTGGAGGATCAGCCTGAGCCTTCGGAGCCAAGATGGCGGTTAGGATCACAAAGCTGGTGACGATTGTAAGGACGCTTTACTTCAGAGCATCAGTCTACCTATATCTGGGTCAATTTACAGCGCAACATGTAAATCCGCCGCCCCATTCTTAGGAAAACCAGAGAAACAAGAAAAGTGCCACTAGACAAAATACAGGTTTCAACCCAGCATTCAATAGAAAATTGATCCTTTCCATCCTGTTATTGACTTTACTCAACTGTTTTGATGAGGGTTTCCTATGATCTGATCATGCGCAAATGACAGTACCTTTAAATACTGGTCTGGATCATGCCACCACAGGGTCACCACAACAAATAGCTGGAAAATATTCACCAGGTTTGCAACAGAAACGTCTCAGATTCAAACGAATTCCGGGGAGGTCTTTGTGCTTCGTTTTTAAGATGTTCCTGATAGCAAACAATATTTATGCTCTTTAAAAAGTCCCTGCTTAAAGTGAGTGCTTCTGTGTTGCAATCAACTTCTTCCGTCATTTTTCAGCTTCGTTCACCTTGTAGGAGCTTAGAGACCGGTTTAAAAACTTGCATTTCTTTTTTCGTCTGTGAAACTTTTTCCAAGGGAAGATAAAGTTCTACTGCTTATATCTCATTGCTCAAATTTGGTTAGTTATTTGTACCTATAGAGGAATAGTTCGGTTTCATTCCCGTTCTCATTCATAGAGTACAGTCTGTAAAAATCAACGTTAATGGAGCCCTTCTTGATTCTTGATTGGTTAACAAGTAGATATCGACACAAGTTGCACTACGCATCGGATGTTTCCGATGCTAAACTGGGTATGACTATGTCCTGCACATGCTACTTTTGTCTATTATTTAGTCTACAGTATCACATGCAAACCGTCCATCAACTAAGTTGGGGATTAGTTCTGGGTTAGATGAGGCAGACCACCCTTGTGACTATTGTCTACATGGGCACTGGTAGCCTGCAAGGATCGATGCTCTCGAGGGTACGCCAATCACATATATTGATCACCCTGGTTACCAGGTCTGCCATGAGACTTGTTGACGTGCGCGAGTAATAAGCAAAATGAACGATACCTTGAACGTGTTATTCCAGACATTCCATCGACCAATTCCTCAATAAACCTTCAAATCAACGATGTGAAGAAGATAAGGTGAGACTGACTTTTTGGCGTGTCCTACTCTTTGGAGTTCGGGTTGTGTAAGAATTTGAAAGAGGCTTCTGTTTTTAAACTGCTCCCAGTTACCCAGTTCAAATATGCCATAGACTCCGCCCGTCATTTGGGTCAAATCTCAAAAGCCGGTCAGCTGTAACTTATTTGACTAGCATTTGGAGTTCGCGGAAGGGGACACATTTTCACTTGTTTTTTAGCGTCTGAAATCGAGAAGACTTTCTCCTTCTCGATCAAGTCGATGATATACACAAAAGATTATCACTGCTTGGCGTCTCACAGTACTGAGACATACGGTGTATTTAAAAAAACATGAAAATAGTTAGCTTAAGGATGCAAGATCAGAGGAGTCAGTGCAGACAGGTCTGCCTAATTAAAGTAGCAAATGATCTGCTAATTTAAGTGAGGATGCAATTTTCGACGGCGTGATTTTCTTTTCAAGTACCTAGATAATGTTCCTTGAAGAATGAGTTATCTACTTTTTCAATAAAAAGTAGCCCATTCAGAGCAGGATGTGCGAGATGGCGAATGGTTTGATGGGCAGAAAACGTAGGCAACCATTGCAAAGCAATCCACCTCCTGTAAAACTTCCGGAAATCCTCCGAATCTACTAATAGATCAGCGTCAGGCTGACTGAAATCGGCTGACTGATGAAATCGGAAAACAGCCGCTACGACTTATTTAACGCAAAAGACTCGCTATTTGGGAAGGTTTTATTTCGGTTTTTACTGTAATTAGGGTTGTGTTTTGGACCAAAATAAGGATCAAAGCAAGGAAAACGAGATCCGCATTTTTCAGCGAAAAAGTCTAGCCGTGAAAAATAATAAGGGGAACGTCTAATAAGTGAAGGGTGATTTGGCACATCTTGAATCAACGAAGATACATGCCTGGGAAGGACTCAGACAGTGGAACTAGTGTTAAGCTGGAAATGAGCATTAAGGGTGGTATTTGTTTCGAAGATCTCAAACAATTCGGAAGTACTACAGAGACTTTTGTAGTGTCATTCCGAGTCACTGTGGAGCTCGAGATTGTGATGTTGTGCTTCGCAGAACTGATGGAATATCCAGCGACTTGGACTCATTCATTTATTTGGTAACATGTAGCAATGGATCATTTTTCGTACACTAGGAAGAAATCATAAAGTTAAAGTAGCAAATATATACAGGAAGACTCGTACCAAGCCGAAGAGAATAATGTTCTATATTTGTCAAATTCTGTGAGCGATTTTACTATTCTGAAGGCTTATTTTGTTCTCGTAAGTTTTACGTTCTAGCAGAAATAACATAGTAATGCATAAATATCTTGAACAGTACGTAGTCATTTTATCATCCGACTTTTTGTACATTGCTAACTTGTAATTCCGTTAGAGGGCTTGGTTCAACATCCTTTTTGTTGCTGGCTGGTGGTTTTGTTCGTAAACAAAACTCGAATTTATGCTGGATATTGTTCACTACTGCATAGATCACTTCTTGTAGAAAGAAGACGATGGGCACTTTGTTGATTCTGTTTTTTATCTCGGTAATCCTACTAAAAGTAATATGACCATACGCTACGAGTTTTTATACACTTTTCCAAACTTAAATGTAACACATCAGTCGTTCAGCCGTTCTAATCATTTTCACAAAAATTGCGTGGCTTGTATTCTTTGTCCAACCTCTTGGAATATGAAGGAGTATGAAGATGGCTAGATTTTATGGCCCTATTTGATGACAAACTCCAGCAGGTAATGGTCTTTAAGATACCTTTATCGCATTCCGTGAATCACAATAATCAAATAAATATAGACTTAACCGTGGGGGCCGGAGTATGCCCTATGGCTCTGAGCGATTTTGTGCCGTTTAATGAGGTTGGCAATCTCCCTGGGCCTGGAGTTGACCACGGTGATTTTCCAACATGGATAAAAAAGAGATGAAAGGAAGAACTATAACTGGAAGGTTCACGAGAATTTTAGCCAGAGGTATCACATCGCTTTTCTGAGGAGGGCACCCTTCGGTATGCACAGACAGGTAAACTAAAAGGATGTATTGGAATTTAACCGAAGACCAGAAAATCAATTTTTAATCTAAAATATTTTCTCTACTTTAGATCCTGATCTCTTGTGACCGTTGTGTACGTTGTCAAGCAATTGTGCGAATCTACAGGAAATATCAGCCTAAACATTTTTTCAGTGAACTATTTCTTCCAACCGCCAGTGTGACGAAATATGCGCTTCAGTCACATGTGTATAATTGAGGCAGTTGATTCAACTTAAGCCATAAAACCCCTGTTTAAAATGCGTTCGTGAAGCAACAATGCTCAACACCAGTGTTGGCACCGATGTTGATGATGATACAAAAACTGACGTATGTGATAATCTGCTGTACACTTTATTTAATGGAGTTGTACTACCTGCGGTTTCATTAGCTCTTGATGCATGATCTCCTCGAGTGCAACAGCACTCCAGCGCCCACGTGTACGCTATCACAACGCGAAGTTCGAGAACGCCGCCTTGGAGACATAGTGTGTTTTCGTTAAACATTATCCTAAAGGTTATCAAACTAATATATGGTTATCGTAACTCTACTTGGTTGCCCTTTTGCAGGAGACCTGCTGAAATGAGATTGGTTGCTTTAAAACTACTTTTCTCTTGGTAAAATAAGGCAATTCCATCCTATAGCTCGATCAGCCATTCTGTGCAGCTTACTTTACTTATTTAGTCGCGCTGCATTTCTTTCAATTCGATTTATAGGAAAAGACGCTAAACCAAAAAACACAAAGTAAAATATGGCCAGCTGTATTGTCTAGTGTTGAAAAGCACTTATTGAACAACTAAACAACATTACAAACAGAACTGAAAGATTAATGTGAGCGCTTCAAATGAAATCTCGCACTCATGGACGTGTCCGAAGCAGGCCGCAATGAACATACGACCAGATTTTTGTACAGATTCCTGCGGATTAGTCCGGGAGTGATTCTGTATGATCTGATAAATTATCTACCAAATGAAACGTGCTCATTCTTCGCGTTATGGACCGACCTTGTATCGAACTCCCAGGTTTCCGTTTGCTATTGAACAATCATAACAGCATATTCCCGTCTTCCTCACCAAATTAGTTGTTTCTGATATGTTAGATTAGCCAATTTAATAGCATCAAGCGCACTTGGTTGCATGCAGTCGGATGAACGAATTTGATAGAAACCAATTCCAGATGCACACTTCTGTCACAAGGTCTTTCGACAGATGAATAAAGTTTGTCTGGTATTATCAAATCTCAAGTGGTCATGAAGGGCAGAAGGAAGACAAATGCACGCAATGTGAAATATCGTGTTTTTAGTCCAGTTCCGCTAAGTGTAGCAGTAAAAGGTCGGTGTCCTGACGAACAGTGCAGTTAGATGAGCTCAATTATTCGAAGTCGATTATTCAGTATTTGGACAGAGCTTTAGACAGGTGTTCTTGACGGAGGAACTTCAAGCTGCTGTTGTGGTAAAGCCTGGTATTTGGTTGGTAGCACTGAAAATTCTTATAAAAACATCCCGCCGTGAACACCCACTCACCAAATTTAGATTTACTCATGTGACACTGATAAAACAACAACAGCATACGACGCTGAAAATCTCTATATGCACCCTGATTCAGCCCTGACTGCTGCGATTCGGTGAGTGGTTGCCTGCATGATTTCGTGTGTTCTGTACATGCTAGCGCTGGAGATTTATGCGACTTAAAATTCACACTTACATCAATCACCAAGAGACCGTGACTCTTCGCTGTCTGAATAAGGCTATTTTTGAGAAATCAAAACTCGCCGAATGCTCCTCCATGTATCGCAGTGTTGTTGCCCATTAATTCCCTCATGAATATTTCTTACCTTCCCCAAGCTCCAACCGAATATTTTTGCCTAAAAAATAAGTAACAATGAATAGCTGCTCGACACACAATTTAGCAAAACCAGTCTACTTATGTCCAGTCAACTATGGACCATGGACTAGGAAACTATGAAAAATCTGTCCACATGAATTAAAGCCTGTTCAATGCTAACCACTTCATTGTGGTACATGAGAATGAAAGGTTTACCACATATCCTGAATGGCTATCTTTTGTGTGGACAAAGTGGATATCCCTCAGATATGTTTATGCCAGTTAAAGTTATACAGAATACCCCACTATTTGGGTCTTTTCAACAGTATTGCATAACTTTCAACAAATGCTGGGCGCTTTATCATATACTAGCTCTACTGATAAATCAGGTTCTACTGAAATAATCTTCTGACGCACTAGCACGATTTCGACGTGAGTTTGTTTAGTTCGTCCGAGGTCAAATTAACCGACTATGTCAGCGATCGATATTTTTTGTTGCATTCATTATTCAGCGATCTCTGAACGCGTTCTCAAGTACACCGTGGGGTATTCCGGTATTAATTGAAGAAATTCCATTATATTCCCCCTCCATCACTGACAGTCTGTTTTCACCGATTTGGAAGTCATGGCAGTGTTGTTTGCCTGTGCCATTCACGACGTCGATCACCCTGGATTGACGAATCAATTTTTGATCAACACCAGTAAGTCACTTTCGTTGCTACTTTTTTATAGGCATTACCCACTCCCGCCAAGCATCAAACATAGAAGGGGACTTCACTCGCGAGCTGGAATCAGGAAGAGTTTTAGGGCACTGGTCAATAGTACTCACGTTTTGCCGTGTTCACCGTTTTGACGCTCCAAAAAATGTGCTTCAGTATTGTCTCCTGCCAAACAGCTTGGAGCCATCGGCAGTGTCAATGAAGTTGAGCAAACAGTAGTTAGTAACTTCTAACCAACCAAGCCTAATGTACTAGTAAAGCTGTCACATCCACTCTGAGAGCGAATGAAAAACGCTAGCGGGCGCAGACCACAGAATTTTCATCGTAGGCGCTGAATGCTATCTTAACTTCAGATGTCATCATGTCGATCGTCAATAAGACAGATGGAAGAACGTGTATAAAATACAATCCACGAGTTTCTGCATCGATAGTAATCCGCCAACATCACCACAGCAGCTAGGAAGTATTTTCGGAACAATGTCCTCTCTTCTGAGGCAGTGTA
Organism: Opisthorchis viverrini; assembly: GCF_000715545.1. Taxonomy (NCBI): domain Eukaryota; kingdom Metazoa; phylum Platyhelminthes; class Trematoda; order Opisthorchiida; family Opisthorchiidae; genus Opisthorchis; species Opisthorchis viverrini. The sequence goes on from NW_008751676.1 coordinate 2,243,695, forward strand.
CAGTAGGTAAGGACTGACTGAAACGGCTGTTGCAGACACTACAGGGTAATGACTTATGGTCGGAGAGGTAGCATAATGTATTTTCCAGACGATTTAAAACGACCATGATTCCCGTATGAGTTGCTACAAAAACAAAAGCACACACATTAAAAACCACAAGGTCGGAAAGTGAGGAATGAAATAAGGTGGAATGGAATGAATTTCAAAGCAAACTATGAGCGCTACTGTGTTCGCTGAGTTCAACAAACAAAATAACAACCATCATTGCAGCCCAAGCTATCAATAGTATCTTCAAATTAAAAGCATACTGTACTCGCATGACTTCGCATGCTCTACACCCATTAACAATGAAGCTTCCTTTCTGTTTCTTTCTTAATTCACAGATGATGAACTGGCAATTCTTTATAACGACACTTCGGTGCTAGAAAACCATCACCTTGCTGTTGGCTTTCAGCTGCTCACACGCCCTGGGTGCGACATACTAGAAAACGTTCCCAAAAAGCAACGTCTCAGTCTTCGTAGAATGGTTATTGACATGGTAAGTCCACCAATGGGAACATTTCGCGTTCCCGGTCAAGTTTGATGGACTGAATGAGGAATCGATAATTTTCCTTCGACTCAATCCGCTCTAGAGATTGGGTTCTTTACTCTTGACAATCAACATTCCGAGAACATGCCCAGTCACAACTCTGTAATTAAGACAACCTACAACCATCCTGCGATCAAAGTATAGCTTCCTATTTAATGGAAAACAGATTTTCAAGTTGGTAGGGTGAACATACTCGCAACAACTCGAAGGAATACAGTAGCAAATAAAACCACTGGTTGTCTCAGTTTGAACAGTCGACTAAATGACTAACGCATTCAAGTAGTGGGGAGTTCATGTTTCGAACTTAAGGTATTTCTAGCCTAACGTTAATTATAATAGCCGGTTAGCAGGAAACCACTTAAAGATTATCTTTCGAGCACAACAAACGACTTCTATCAAAGCGGAAGTTGGGTGCATGCACCCCACCACATTGGTAACTTCATACTCGAAGTTGCCAAGGTGGTCGCGAACATCCATTTCTCCGACATTCGGCAGATGTTTGGTCCGACATGAAAATGTTGGCTTTCTTGTGTTTTTCGTAATAAACAGGCTTTTCTCGGTGACAGTTGGTGCAAGCCTGTCTACAAACACCGAGACGTTTTGCTATTTTCCTTGAAATTTAGAACGATTCAGTTTGTTTCTACATGGAACAGACATTCTCAGTCAAAGGGAAACTGATGAAATTATTCTACTCATATACCGTAAGCCAAACGAAACAGTGTTCAGCACACATCACAATTGTGTTCGTAATTTAGCTACTAAGTGTGAATGGACCAAGTATGAACAAAGATTGGGTTATATTGAATGGAAAGTCTTCGACCCCATGTGTGAGCAACTATTCTGCGCAATTAGCTGAAAACAACCAGGTAGTTTTATATGGTTTGGATTAAATTTACTCCACCGAATTCAGTTTAGTCTGTTCCTTAGGAGCATAGTGAAAACTTTTGCTTTTTCAAATAAAGCTCCTTTTAGAGAGCGCTTCTGGTTGGAATCGGACCATCCCGCCTATACAGCAATGCTGGAAAAGAAAATTTTGTGAATAACTAACCTATCTTTTGTTTTTGTTCGTGTTCAATGGCATAGGTGCTGGCTACAGATATGTCGAAACACATGAGCCTGTTGGCAGACCTGAAGACCATGGTTGAGACCAAAAAGGTCGCAGGATCCGGTATCCTTACGCTAGACAACTACAGCGACAGAATGCAGGTGAGTGGATAAGTCCACTTATGTGACTTGTTGCATGATAGAATTTACCTTGGGCACCCAATGTAGACCATCATCATCATCATCATCAACGACTACCTTGGGCATGTAGACCATAAATTACCAGGCAAACACCCATTTAGGCCTCGATATTTCCCCGTATGCTTTACCACGTGCCATAAGCTAAGCTAAATCTGGATTCTTAAGCATACCGCACTGAGCCTCCCATTACCTTGTATCAGACTGGGGCACATTCAATCAACCAGATCACCAACCATCACAATAAATTCAAACCGAGAATCAAGCTTCGAATGTATTCATCTTTTGTCGGCGTTTAAGAAGTTTATGGTATACCATTGGGAATACGTATTTTAACTGCCTAAATCTTTATGTACATGGTCGATAACTCCAAAACTTTTCTATAGAGGAAAATGTTGGTAGCTCAGGTATCGTAGATGGTGGTCGTTGGCTTGTTCGCTGAGCTGGGCAACTTGATTGCAAACGTTTCATCACCAATCGAGGTGGTTGTGCACAACCACCAACCCACCGCTACGCACTGCTACGCTCCACAATAACGCACTGATGATGTCACCTCGATTGGTGATGAAACGTTTGCAATCAA
>NW_008751676.1:2246752-2249097 GCF_000715545.1 Opisthorchis viverrini
TTTAGGCAATAACTTGATGAATTGGCAAGAAATGTACAAAACATGCCTATGTAACATTTAAAGAGATATCTATGGATAATTTTTATTTAATTCCAGTAGTTTGTACATATTTATCGTACACCTGGAATTTGGTTGACACCTGTTATTTCTGAGGATGCCAGGCCAAGAGAGGCGGATATCTAAAATTCACAGATGGTCGTAATAAGAGTTGTGCGAACTACATTAGCGCGCATCCCAAAACCCTGGTTGTGAAATCAACAACAAATATATTTTTATCGCCAATCAGATGCATAAAAAAGGACTAATACCATCACGTAGTTTACAGTTCTGATTATTTGAACAGTAAGTCTGTTAGATAAAAGGATTCTACTTGGACGGGAGGACATGGATGCTCCATGAAAATCCATATGTATGACCACGACGGGTTTACTGGAGTGTAGGTGTATCCATTCAAGTCTGAGGCATTTGGTAGTGGATACGCTATTCAAGGTGCCGTAGCTGGTATTTCCGCAAATTTGCAAAGCGGAACCATCCTTACTGTGGTAGCTAGGCAAATCACGAAAGTCTGAATTAGCTAAATGAGACCATTTACTTCTAATAAGGCTTATCAATAGGATGCTGTTGGATTCCGGCCAACGTGCGACCTGGGTTTAAAAATATCGAAAACGAAGACACCGAAAATTCTTAAGCGAGTTCCCCGACGAAAGCACCAAACATAAGCTACCTAGCGGAGAGAACCAATTTTGCACAACAAAATTATTGGCTGTCAATTTGTCGAAATATGGGTAGGTTGGGCGCGTTTCATCATGATCATCAAAGACAGCAACATCAGTGTTGGTACTGATGCTTCACTGCCGTATGGTTGTACGAGGGCTGGGATACTGTCAGGGCGCCCACACCTAGACAGAAGGACGATTAGTGTCCTCAACCAAAGCCTTTGGCTCAAAAGCCTAACCGCAAGGCAGCGGTGTTTGGCGGGAAATGCAAATGCATTACCATTTCTACGGAACAAGTCGCCACATGTTCCAACCCCCAACCTGGAGGGCCATAAATTACCAGGCAAACACCCATTTAGGCCTCGATATTTCCCCGTATGCTTTACCACGTGCCATAAGCTAAATCATATCTGGATTCTTAAGCATACCGCACTGAGCCTCCCATTACCTTGTATCAGACTGGGGCACATTCAATCAACCAGATCACCAACCATCACAATAAATTCAAACCGAGAATCAAGCTTCGAATGTATTCATCTTTTGTCGGCGTTTAAGAAGTTTATGGTATACCATTGGGAATACGTATTTTAACTGCCTAAATCTTTATGTACATGGTCGATAACTCCAAAACTTTTCTATAGAGGAAAATGTTGGTAGCTCAGGTATCGTAGATGGTGGTCGTTGGCTTGTTCGCTGAGCTGGGCAACTTGATTGCAAACGTTTCATCACCAATCGAGGTGACATCATCAGTGCGTTATTGTGAGCGTAGCAGTGCGTAGCGGTGGGTTGGTGGTTGTGCACAACCACCTCGATTGGTGATGAAACGTTTGCAATCAAATTGCCCAGCTCAGCGAACAAGCCAACGACCACTCCAAAAATTATCAAAAAATGCACCTTTCCAGACAACCAGGCATGAAATACCTTCCAGGGTTGTTTTATGACACAAAAATGCATAAAAACCTGAAGCCAACACAAAACGATCATGTGCATAAAACCACATACTTAGCTTATTGCAATCCGTCTCAGAGAATAAGCTCCATAAACATGGCAGAGATTCAGCCAGTATCCAGGTTTGTCTCCCGTCAAAACCAAATTGGTACATAAATGAGTGTAGTTGTCAAAAGCTTCATAACTCTTTCTTCAAAATGTGGACGATATCTAGTGTCCTTAAACAGTGGCAAACTAGGTTGGCTCGGCCTCACACGTGTTCCCTTTGTTGACTTACTTTTCGTTGGCTGCTCGCATGTGAAAAATAAACTTCACTAAATGGTGATAATCCAGAACAGGGTCACGTGGGTACAGCTACTATAGCTCGGCTACTATGATCAACTTAAATATAAAGTGTAGGAAGCCAGACAGCGAGTCCGATCGGCCTTCCTCTAGATGGCTCTTGGCGGTACGTCCCTTATGAACTACCCAATCACAATTCACTCATAACATTATCCTACGTTTTCCTTTTTCACAATGAGTTAATTACAAGTAGTGAAGTTGTCTTGTACGTCTAAAAGGGTTTTTCCCAACCAAAACAGCAAGCAAATTTACCACTAGGTGTCTCCGATAAAAGTTTAATTCTCATCATCATCATCATTGTCAGCTGTAAGAACCGCGTACTCGTCGTACACTGGTTGT
>NW_008751676.1:2252366-2269857 GCF_000715545.1 Opisthorchis viverrini
GATCGTTGCAACACTCAAGCCCGACCACCACGTTAAGGTGGCAGCTTTAGGTCGGGAAAGTTTAATTCTGGGTGTTTTGGATAGTCTGTTGATTGGCGTAAATTTATTCTGTGACCTAGCACATATCACCGTAGTGGCTACCGCCAATGTCCTTGCGATTTGCGCATCGGTAGATACATTGTACTCGATAACTTCATCTTCATCCTATTAAGCGCCACCAAAGTTTAAATTTTCTGTCATTCCCGGTGGCCGCATAAACTTAAGGAACCGAGTCAGGCCGCCCATCCCCACTAGCACAAATCTTTTCTTGTGAGCTACATGAGCCTTTCCAGTAAAGTTGCTTGTAAAGTGGTCGTTCCGAATAAAAGAAGAATTTTAGTAAACAATCGTTGTACTTACTGCTGGGCTGCTTACGAAACCTCTCTGAAAAGACGAGTGTTCGATCGGTTCCAAACATCATCCAATTGACTGAAAAAACATCCCTCCTTGATTCACGTTAAGCTCTTAAGCGAAACTACGAAACTAGCCAGCCTGAAAATTACGCATGTACAGGATAATATGATGTGGCAATACTCACTGTAGGTCAATTTGTCAGGGTAAAGGGATGCTAGATGAAAACGGTGTTCGCAAGACCGCTGGGGACGAGAAGGGTGAACTGCGTCACAAAGTGGAGCTTTGTAATGAGGGTAGACGGTATTACTGTACACACTCGTTGCACCGTCACTCAATATAACGGCCTCTTCTTTTTGGCCACCTATGAGCTTGCGCAAACTGCTTTCGCATTGTATTCCCCGTCATACGGCCACTCCATCGATGTTCGAGGATCAGCACTTCATACGATTCTGGCGGCGTTATCGTAGCTGTCGTCGTAAAATGGAGATCATGCAATCTATGTTAATCATGTTTAATTCTTGTGTCCCACCAATACACCATACAACTCCTTACGGCTCCGGCACGAGGGTGACAGCGTTCATCTAACCATGTTTTGCAAAATGTAACTCTGTGCAAGCTAATTTAAAGGTGCTTCCTGGTAGCGCGGGTCGATGACATGATATTCCAACGTGTTCACAGAGAAAAGCGTCTAGCAACGAGCCACAAATGTTGCATTGTCAGTGTAACGCAGAGTGCAGGTTTGCGTGCGATTAATTACCGCTTTAATCGATTAGGAGAAAGCTCGGAAGACTGATGAAAAAAGTTGAATCAACGTCGTCAGTTATTCAGAATACACGAGATAAAGGACATGATACACAAGTCACAATGGCATGACATCGAGTAGACAATACTTGAGATCAGTGGGGCAGCGCAGAGGACATCTAGCTAACCACAAGCCTATTAAAAGTCGACTGTACCGCTTCAGACTAGTGGGGAAAAACAAGCGCTACTGGAAAAAACAAGATACGACATCATAGACCACAAAATATTTGTTGAGATGATTTAAGGGGACATCTATTACTTTTATTTTCATAAAACATGAAGGATATTTTCCCATTACGGGATTCGTCAGTTTACAAAAGGAATTTCGAGCCGCCACGCGCTGTCTTGCTGGTGGAACATGGCATAAGGTTAGCTACTGATATATCTGTAAAGATTAGCTTCGTTTTCTGTGGGACTTCGCTTGCCCGTTGACAACTCAATAGGTACATTTTCAGAACAATAACTGTTAGACCGACGTTCGCAGTGACGAACTGAAAGCCCCGATGTCACTATAACAATAATGGTACTCTAAATCTAGTGCCTCATTGTTCAGAACGCCTGCACTATGCACAGTACAGGAAGCTCAGTACTTTGGAAGCTGCGGACACGTCAGCAGACGTGCCAGTTTAAGGGCAATCTATGCTATCTAGAACTGAACCATGAGCCATATACCCGAAATCCTGCTTAGAAGTACACAAAAGACGCCCAAAAATAGTCGTTCTAAAAGACAATTGGTGAAAGATCTCTTCGGAGACCACTACTGCGTCGATATTGTGTTGTCGCTCTGCTTTTCGCCGTACAGATGAATTAGTATTTGATCTTTCATTTCAATCACAGTTTCACCATTCTCTATCTCAAAGATTCTGCAGAACATGATACACTGTGCTGATTTGAGCAATCCGACAAAATCCTTGAAGCTGTACAGACAATGGAATGCTCGAATTATGGAGGAGCACTTCAGACAAGGTGATCGAGAAAGAGAACGTGGATTGGACTTGAGTCCCATGTGTGATCGAACCACCGCGTCGATCGAGAAGACTCAGGTACTTTCATTTATTGCCCTATTTTACGGGTGACTTATCTCACCATGGAATAGCAGCAGGTAACTCACTGTGGTTTTCCAAAAGTCCATGCCATCATAGACCGGAAGTCCGCAGGTCTCACCACCCAGTGCGTTGAGCTTGCGGTAAGCAAACAAAGCAACACTCGCGAACTACACTGTTTCCCCGTGATAGGAAGACCGTTTAGCCGAAAATCATGAAACGTCCAGTTTTTGAATGATCTCAGAAAAAGTGGTAATTCCGTACTTTTGATTCTCAAAAATCTAGTGTTAACGTTTGGCATGGTTTTATCGGCAGGTTATCTGACAGAATGGTAAAGTCAACCGGCCCCATCATTTCCGTCCTCGAACCCTAAACTCTTCAACTAGGGTAGTAGAAATCATTGCGTGATCCAGTCGGTAAACCTTCACAAGAGGTACTTGATCCCTTTTTGTGGGTGGGAGGGTGTAGTGATAGGCGATGCTGTTCTCCTGGGTAACATTTCTTCGCACCTGTCCCTCCTACGGTATTAATGGTAATAGCCACCGCAGTTCGACAAGTCGCCACGTCACAGCTTGGTACACTATTTAAATTTGAAAAGGAATCTGTTCTGCAGCCTATTCTACCGAAGCGTGTCGAGGAACCAGCTGAAGAGCGACCACTATTGGGCTGTTTATTATTATATACATAATCCAAATAACGTTGCGTATGTATCACTTGTCCCAAACACAAACGTCCGGAAGGGGAGTCCACAAAAATTGCGCACTGTACTAATTAGGCTTTTTGCCTTTGTAATTCGCAATTATTACTTAGTATCCAGTGAAAAATTTAAAGTGGTACTATTGACATGAATTGTTCCTATCTATACAATTTTGTGCCCCAAAAAACAATCGAAATGTTGTTAAATCACAAACGAATGCTCCCGATACCGTCTACGGTTTTCGCTCCATTAACGCTCGATCCCATAAAGCACTATTATGCCTCACAGAAGCAAAGTTATTCGGTAGAAGAATGAGAGGCACCAATATAAGTAATAATAATCGTTCACCCTTTCAGTGCCTAGCTGCCATGCCACCCAAAGGAAGCACGAGCGCTGGGGTGCGGCCAGGCCGCCCAACCCTAGACAGAAGAAGTCGAGATGCAGAAGCCGGGTTCATACCAGCGGCCTTCCGGCCAGTAAATTCGCACTCCAACCACTGAGCTATCTCGCCCCAGTCAACACCAACATCATTTAGTGAACAGAACGTTTAACACTTCAGAGATGAAGACATGTGGGGGTCCACTTTCACATGTACACGACCATCCACCGTTGCCCTCTGGTTGTCGGTATCTAGAGGGGACAATGAGAATAAAAACGCGGATGCCAAAAACACCAGCAGACTAGTCTACAATTGCGTGACGATAAGTGGCTGTTGGTGGATGGGACTCTGCCTTTTCGTCAAACTTTGTGAGCGAAAAGCGCATGGCTTATTACCAGCAGGGCCAATAGAAATAGTCATTATCGTCTGCAGTGCAATAGGTATGACGACAATTAGGGTAATTTCTATCGAAAGTGGGACTACGTTGATCGGGATGAGAATAAATCTTCCTGAAACGACAACCAAGCTACTGAGTTACCAGTTACGTAACATCAGGACTAGCAACTCCGTTCGTGAAGGAATATGATCCATTAATTCGAAAAAAGGGGAAATATCGCTTCGCTCTATCTCACTAAAGATAAATGAGTCCATCTTTTTGCTCCTGTCCCTGTTATTTAGGTCAGCTTCATCGATTACATTGTTCACCCGCTTTGGGAAACTTGGTCGGACCTCGTACATCCGGACGCTCTGCAGATACTGGATACGCTAGATGAAAACCGAGAATGGTATCTCAACCAGATCACGAAGGAAACAGTCAGTGAGGATTCAGAGCCCCCAGAAGATAAGCAGTAACAACATGTTGCACTCAATCCCTGGTTGCAAAGCAACACGCATGCACAGAGTATCTAGCTTTTGTAACACCATCGATTTTGTGGGACAAAGACATTACCTCGACACATTCCGCAAGATCCCCAAACGTGCACCCAGTTGCATCCCAATAACTTGGGTTCATTCCACTCACGGGCCAAACACACATGGGTTGATCAATATCGAAATGACCGGAAAAATGTGTGCTCTAGGAATTAGTTGATACGTGACTGACGCCGGTAATCACCTATCACTGTACCACAACTACTCATTCTGCACAACTACAACTCCGTCCAAGAACGCCACAAAGCACATATAAACCTGCTTCTCTTGGACAGGTTGTCCCATAAATTTCCCTGCCCCTCCACCCTGACCAGTATCCTGCAGCCCCATTTGTTAGCCTAAGAGCATCCAGATCGACAACACACCAGTCAAACTTATATTTTGTTTGTTTGATGAATACAGCGCGTCGAGCTCGAGTATGGGTTCCACTACGGCTGAGCGGAGCCATGTCCGGTACAAGAAAAATCCCGCTTTTGTACAGAAATTTCTTTGTGCAAATAATATATAAAGGAAAACTTGCATGTCAACGTGTTCTATAACCAGTAAAACCCCAGCACATAAGGTCAAAAAGAGAAGGAAAGTACCTGGATGGATCAATGGTGAAAAGGTGTTGAGGCTGGCAGACATGATTATGAATAGTTCAAACAACCGGGTAGTGGAGGCATACCATCATGAGTCAAACTATATAGTCTTGATTCGACGCTTCCCAGTAGTGAACTAGCTCCAAATCGAAGTAGTTCTGGCTGAACCCATTCAGATCCCAGATAGTTGAGAATCAAAGCCGAATATTCCATAGCATCATGTGCAGTTTGTAGACCACCAGCTGGTTTGAAACCAACCTGAGTTGAGGAGAAAAGACATAAAAAGGAATCATTCAATATCACTACTACGGTCGGTAATAGGATGGACAGAGTACCGTTTAGCTCTTACTCTACCTAGAGCATCATGATAAATTAAGACACCCTGAAATGTATCGGGAAATGTCTCACTCCACCATTCATCATGATACAGGAGTAGCCGAGGAACCTACGTAGCCCGCATTACGAAATGGAATAGAGATGTTTCCCTTTGGACGGACTGCCTCAAGTAATCGACACAGTGGTTTTTCCGACAGGTCGTCTCTCGCGAAAGCGGACTAGCGAAAACATCGGGAATAAATAGCGCGAAAGCAAACGTCGATGCCAGACGCGGAGCAGTAAAAATCCTTGTGCGAATGTTTTGGATTGTGTACTGAATTTGAGAAACAAAATTCACAAATCCAGGATTCTTAAACTCAACCAGTTGGTCCAGTAGAAAGCCAGCGTAGCAATGCATGAACTGGCCGCAATAATCAGAGACTCGTGTTCAAAGGCTGGTGAACACTGGAATAGTGATGAGCGGTTTTTAGCACCCTGTATCAAGGAATCACACGGGCCGAAGTTTATGGGAAGCCTTCGATTCTACCACATCAAAAAAGACCCAAAGCAGCAAGTGCCGCGTTGTCACTTCGGAGCTCCACTGTTGCAGACATTAGCAACCACAACTTCTTGACTCGACAGTCTATGAAGAGACTGGTGCATATTTTCTCAAGCTATCCTAGAGGCCCACAACCATTGTGCATTATGATCTATCGCAAGGTGGAATGGCTGAGGCATGCAGCTGCAACACCCTCTGTAAAGGAATTCGTCAGTGTGTTTGTCAATATTCTTCCCACTCTTCCGACGATTTTTTCGCTTTTGTTTAGCACTTGTATTAAAATGAGTTGTGCCTAGCCTGGTGAGATAGATTCGATAAACCATTTCCCGTTCTCAATGAAATTGCACACAGGACCCTCCGTGAACTATAAGATACTGACGGAATTTCCATGGGAACATAAGGAAGAGGATACCAGGTAGGGCTATGGACTGCTTTTCCACTATTCCGTCCTTGTAATCCACATATGACGTGTGCGAATATCTTGACCCACAAAACTGTACAAAAAATTTTGGCCTACGTTGCCGATACAATGGACACCCTATTAGACAAGGAAATGAAATGATAGCTTTAGTCTCCTCGACCAAAATATACCAGGTCACATTGGGAAATCTGTCCCTCCAAAGTCCCAAACATCAATGAACGCTCAAAGGAGCCCACCGAGAATTTTTCACCTGAAGGACTCGCTTCTTCCAAGGGAAGAAGGAAGGACAAGTGGAATACGAAGAAACTGGAAGCACCGAAATTCAAATAACACAAAAACAGAGAACATGAAGGGTTGTTAGAAATCCTATGCTGTTCTTGTGTTTCCCTGACAATCGGACACTCGGAATTTGGTATGCTGTCACTCCACCCGATTATATCATCAGATGTGAACTTGGATTCATTTGAATACATCTGAATCACGATAATGAGGTGTGAAATGTAGTTAGAAACACTCTGATCACAAACATGGTTACAAACTCGGCGACCACTGCTAGGATACTTTCGATCCGATTTGTAATACTTTCAGGAACGAAATTTGGCCACTTCTAGAGTATAGTATACATGAAAGACACGACCACCTAGGTAAACCTATCTGACTAGTAAACCCTACATACTTTCGATAATACTTAAATTCAAACTGTGAACCGGCCGATTCATAGTCTTGATTATGCGAAGGAATTGTCACATTTTAATGAGGTAAGGAGTGTGTCGCGGTATTATTATGCTGAAATATCGCGGATCGCAGGTTTGTTGGAATCACAGGGGGCAGGAAATCCTCCAATGTCCTGTCTGTTCCACTTTTATAATCGCTAACTATGTTTTCCAGCCGCAGAAATCACATCCAAAAATTATCACGGAACCAAAATCGTAAGCTGGACTACTGAAGTCCCATCCGAAGTGAAAACTTTTTGCTCTAAAAATTTCACGACAAACGGGTGAAAGTTCAGGGAGATATAATTCATGGCCCACTACATTTTGTTGAGGGATTATCCAGGAACCGTCGTCAATTTTTACCCAGTTCAGATGTATAGCGCATTGTAGTGACTGCTATCCGCAACAGACACTAACAATCAACCCGAGACCTCTGCGAATTCGAGAACGCAATCAGGTAGCAAGTACAATCCTTTTCGCCTTATGAGAAGTCTTCCAAAGCTCCTTTTCCTAGTTCGATTGGTGAGGAAGATAGAGATAAGTTTCGTTGATTTTCGTATTTTGTCAGTAATCTTCAGTCTTTGTAAGCCAGTGATTGATACCATTCAGTTAGGCAGCATTGATTCACATGGTACGCTTAGCTTTGTTAATGTATAGTCGGTAACCTTGCCCCTCATACAAAGTCAGGTTCAACTTTTAAACAGACAGGTTGTTTGCCTTCAACTTTCGGTAACGACGATTTCGTTATTTGTTAAACATATGGTTGTTTCGGACATATATCCGGGGCGTTTCTAACACCATTTCACATTTCTATGGCACTCTGCGATAAATTGGTTTGGATGAATCCGAGCACAAGCCACATACTTTTGGGTTCAGACAGTGTAATACCAAATTAGATTGTCCTCAGTATTATCATGTCCGGAATGTACATGGGAAATAGCGTGTTTCTGGTGTCACTACATAAGCACTATTATCTCGAAATTTAATCGCCAAATTTTCGACGCCTAATCAGATCCTGTTGTTTAGAACCAGTCGCCCCTCTGCTAATCTTCCTGAAACAAGATGGATCGTTGGATGGGTTGAATCAGCAGCGAATAAGCATGCAGTATCCTTTCTTTGGACTGTCACATCGAGGAAAATCTGATCATCAAGTACTTGTCTTACTAATAGTTTCTAGTCTGAACAACTCAGACGATACTCGACCTCGTCCTAAATCCCAAGACTAATCAACTATGATACCACCGGACCAATGAAGACAAAGATCGGGCAATTGTTACAGCATCCTCAAGTGTATAAGTCTGTCAATGTGCTGAAATATTGGTAAGTCGGGTGCCCTTGCTGGTGATTGATCAGATTGCTGGTTCTTTGTTCGCTGAGTTTGGCAATCAGCTTGCAAACTCAACTGTTTACCGGCGATGTTTGCTTGACTGGGGACGAAACGCTTGCATACTAATTGCTTGGTGAACAGATCAACGACCAACCCATCAACCACTAGTGTGTAATTCTTCCTGTCACCCGATCTACATCTTACTTTGAAAACTACAAGATATAATAAAGCCTTACCAAAGTTTCCCAAGTGTCGCTAGTGTGAGGAGATTTGAGAAGTGTAATGAAGGTTTCGTCCCGCTGAGAAGCCGGAAAACATTGTACAACTGATTAACCATTACTGTAAATCATCAGAGGTGCACATTTCACGCCAGGGATTTTCGAACTCTCGACCTCCTGGTCAGAAGTCTGAACAATTAATCGTCTGGCCACGAGCGGCTTAGTAGCAGTGTGATTGACTCGCAGTCGACTGTCGTTTCGTTTCATTTGCCAATCACCAAAGGACTTGGCGCGTTCCATCGGACAAAATGAAGTCTCTTACAGATCTCCAGGACAGTCAAAAAATGGCCTGAGGATTATGAAGAACCGTGTCACGGCCATTTTTCCATGTATCAATTTCTACAGGCTATTTATATTGGTGCTAGCGGGCTTTAAACACCTTTTGGGACTTTTTAGAATCGGCGTCAAACGCCTCGGATGTTCATTAATGTTTCACTGGCCAACTAAATTGGGAATAAAAGGCTGAGAAAAGTGGTTAGAATACACGCCTAAGCGAATATCAGAATTTGTTGTGAACAGACTGACAGACGTACCTTCTGATATCCGGCTTTTCTACGTGTCAACACCTCAAGAAACGACTGCAGCGCTGGTGGTTGGATATGGTTACTCTATGAAGTAAAAGACGTTGTGACGGACCATTGAATTTAAGGCGATTCACGTCACCACGTGAGGATAGGTCGACCAGCCTGACCGTCAGATTCTGTTGCCCACACAGATCAGTGACAACATTTTTCAGATAAATTCTTAATTTAACACTCTCCGGAGTTTAACCCTAGATGTTCCTCAACCTGACATCGAGTCATTCGTGGGTTTCCATCCATACGCCCTGGAAGTGCCATTCAGCCGCCTTCAGAATTTTACCGAGAAGTATTTTGGACAACTGTGGATCACCATCGTTTTTTTCTTTCATGTGGTTATTATAATCACTTACTTCCACATCTGGAGCATATGTTTCTTCCACTGTACAAGCTAGATTCATCGGCTCATTGGATTTCCAAACAAGACGACTTCTCAAACAAAACTCAGAATGTACTGTCTTTCCTATGCATCTAGGCGCACACTATGACAAACCTGAAAATGGCCTAAACAATGCAAGGATCCTAGCCACTCCTCATGCCGGGATAAAGGAAGGAAATGTAGTTAACAACAATCGATCTGTACCAAACAGCAACACTCTTTGAAACGGTGTACGGTCAAATTTAGCGACATTCACTTCACTTTTGTCTAACGCACAACTCCCCCAAGGTGATTGGGAGAACGGTCTAGAGATCAAGCCTTGATAAATCTGCTATATTCCAACGACTCGAGCAACATAAAGGTAACGTTAGTGAGGGACTACTTGAAACCTTGCACTGTAGTGGTCTATCCGGAAATTTGAGCACCTCACAATATTTACCAATCAATAGGGGAACCCAGCAAGCTCAGGGTGTAACCCACATGCGCTGCGGTCGCAGGTTCGGTTAACTGCACACACACACACACACACACACACACACACTGCATAAACATCAGTTAAGCGGATCCAGAAGAATCTGGTGAACAAGTGGTTCATCTGCCTGAACTTGCTTCACTCTTAGTTTCTTGGTTCTCTACAAGCACAGTGAGTCTCCCCAGCGTTCGCTCTAGGTTTTAACGGTTGAAAATGGTGTCACAGATCAGGGTCTTGACATATGGTTGATGAACTCTGATAGAGGTAATTAAAAAATGAGTGTTCGGTTGCGCAACAGAAACTTCAGTCGAGAAATATGTTCAACACCCAAAGCTGCGCATGTTGAATCATCGCTTGCCCAAATCAGAGCGACGCACGCAGAGAAGCGACCAATAATTGACCTATCAAAGGGTATGAAAGAGACTATGGAAAGTCTGGGTACCATCGTATCTGCGTGATCCTCCTGGACATGGTTGGAGACACTGAAAGATGTGGCTGCTAATCGAAGTCAATGGCATTCTTGTTCAGTTTCTATGCCGTGTCTGAATGAGTGTCTGGAGGCGCAGGCACCTCGAAATAAGTGTAGTAGGTATTAATTCCCTGTCCAATCAATATTAGTTCTCCTTTTGGCAATAAGGCTTTCAACAAAATAGGGCTGTCCGGGAAATAGGCACGCATTTCGATGGTGACGATGATGGTCGATTATGGTAGTGCTATTCGAAATCAATTTTTCTGGTTGCGACTGCGAACGAAATTGATTTTTCATGGATGATCATGCGGAAAAGAAATGCCAGAAGAAACCACCCTCACCATCGACAGCAAAGTGAAAAGTGACATTCTAAAAATCACGATGTTGGAAGTAACAACCACCTCATAAGGTAATATCAACAGTTGAGACAAAGATCAATAAGACTGGGGTGCACCATCAGTAGGGATGATGCTCGTTATCAGACAGTCAATCTAATAGGCTGTGCAAAATTGCATGTGCCAGCGCCCTAAGATTCAAGCTGGTTTCTCGCACCTCAATGCGCATTTTCGAAATCCCTTAATGGTCAAGTGGATTTGGCGTGTAGCGAACGGTATAGTATTTAATATAATCGAAGAAACCGAATAGGAATACACTATCAAAGATGCACTACGAAAAATTACGCTAAGAAATCCGGATTCCTTCAACCATTCGATCAGTTGTGTGATGACCTGGTTAAGGTAAATAACTCTGCCGTCTTAATGCTCAACTGGCTTTTACTGCCAAATCAGCTTCTAAGAAAATGCCACATATATCGATCAGCAGAGGTGTCAACAACTTTCCACACAGTACTATACCACCTACTTTGATCCCGCAGACATCGCTGAAATCCTGTATGGCACGAGCCATGACCAAAGAGACGGGCAGAGTGGCGTTGACTGACTCCTTTCCGGTGGACGTTTTGATGAAGTCCGCACCAGCCAGCATGCAAACCATCGAGGCCGCATACACATTCTCATAGCTTCCGAGTTCGCCTACCGCCAGGATGGTCTTCAAATGGGCCCTACCACCGCACACAGCACGCATTGCACACACCTCATCATAGACCCCTGAGAGAGAAGGCGTATGTACACGTAGGTGATAGGCCAGTTATAACCTCATGCCTTCATAGGCAGAAATAGTCATTGGTCAATGGCAAACCACAGAAAAACAAAACCGTCAAGCCCTTGAGGAAAATATTCAGTTAACAATAGTTTCAATTCGCACGCAAATGACTGCTAATTTCACTCCTGCTGATATGTAACGCAATATGCAGAGCACGAAGTGCTTGAGAATTAGATTACAAACAAGCACAATACCTGGAAAATCTGTTTCACCTCGTGAGGCGCCGTCTCACAATTTTCATCTAATTAGGTTTTCATTTAAGAGGTTCTGAAGTCCATTGGTAGATTGAAAGGTATTCCTTACGGCGGGCGAAGTTCGCTTTACACTCCGTGGTCCACGTCTACTTGAAGAGAAACGATCCGGACGGACGATGGCGCGAGCATCTGCTGCGCATGCCGAAACACCGTCTACCGAGACAAGTGTTGTTCTCCGTGCCTCCAAAACGGTGCGAACCGCGTGGCAGACAACGCATGACTCCGAAAAAGGGCATGAAAGAGATCACAAAGAGTTTGCGTGCGGTTGGTGTTGTACGCCTTCCAGGATGGGGTCTCCGTGACCCCGCCCGTGATTGGCTGAAGACGTTGCAAGAAACGACGGCTAATCAAGGTCAGTGGCGCTCGCGCTGTACGTTTCTATCCAGATTGTCTGATTTGGCGCTTGGAGGTGTAGACACCTCAGGAGCTTGACATAGGCAGCACTAGGTCCCCTCCGTCACCCAGTCTTTTTCCCTTTTTTACTCAAGGGTTTTTCAATATAATCAGACGAATATTATGGTTGTACGGCAAGGAAACATTAGTGTCAACACTGATGTTGATGTCTTGATGATGATTATGATGACGATGATGATGATGATGATGATGATGATGACGATGATTATGATGACGATGATGATCATGGTGGGGATGATGATGATGATGATGCAGTACAACCATGATTTATTTGAAAGCCTTATTGTGTAGAACAAAAGTGGACGGGAAAAGGACATCACCAGCTTCCTGAAATATTTCTGAGCCGCTTACACCTCCGGACACTTCACGCAGTTTGGGTAGAAACTGACAACAAGAATGCCAATGGCACCGAACAGCAATCATATCTTGCAGCGTCTCCAACCACGCGCAGTGAGCATCACGTGGTCACTATCCTGAAGGACGATAGCACGATAGCACTCAAACGTTTCGTAATCTCTTTCATACTCCTCTGCAAAGTCAAGGGTTGATCACCCCTATGCTTCCGCCACCCTGAATAGGGCAGGGAAACAGCATTCTCTCAGGCAGACGATGGTTCGGCATACTCAATGCATGGCCTAACCAACAAAACTGCTGATACTGGACACATTTCACGATGGAAGTCCCGTTACACAGCCGAAAGCTCGCCTTCTTATTGCCTCGTTATAGATTTGCGGACACCAGCAGACATGTGCTATGGTTCCAAGACAACAGTTCTCAAACCCTTGATGTCGTCTCAGTTTCGCTGATCGAACAGTCTAAGTCTCACAGCCATAAAACAGCCCCCGTTACACAGCCGAAAGCTCGCCTTCTTATTGCCTCGTTATAGATTTGCGGACACCAGCAGACATGTGCTATGGTTCCAAGACAACAGTTCTCAAACCCTTGATGTCGTCTCAGTTTCGCTGATCGAACAGTCTAAGTCTCACAGCCATACAATAAAACAGCCCGTACTGTAACCTGATACACACGTCCCTCGAGATTGTGAGATATACCGTTTCGACGCCATAGGTGTCCAAATGAGCAAACGCGATCCGAAGCTTCCGGATTCATACATTGACTTAATCTATCATACCACCACACTTGCTCAAAAGGGGATGTTCGGAAATTCTGTGAACATAATCCGGTCCCTATGTTCACATACTTCTAGGCTTGTGAGAGTGTAGGGTGAGCTCTCACAAAGTTTTCCCATAGAAAGTTGTGCCCGACAAGGATGTCCAGCCTCTCCCTTCTGAACCAGCTTCGTCGATGACGAAATAATGAGGTGAACGATGTAGAGCCTCTAAACCATCCGGGTTCACATCGTTTCTGGTGAAAACCTTGTCCATCTGGAGGATACAGATGGCGAACCAATCTGCTGAATAAACTGATCACAGTATACCACTTTTCGACAGGCGGCTTAAACCCCTAAAGTTGAGTCATGCAGCAGAACGTGCAATCTCTGAATATGTTCCTTACAATTTAAGGAGAATCACTGGAGGTTGTATTATATCTGACGAAAGTGTCTGCCAAAGTCAGTGCATGAATCTCAGAGACCCGGATTACATTTGTTAATTTGCGTCACGTGTGGCGGTAAAATGGCATATCACTAGGTCTCAAAGGTCGCGTAAGGGCTGTCGAAACACCGTCTACTCTAACGAATGTGGTCTTCTTGCGTCCTTCAGAATGGCGCAAACAGCAAGTGGACAACGTATGATTTGGCAGAGGGGCGTGAAAGGGATGGCAAAGAGGCCCCAGATATCTTCCCCATGGTTAGCTGAAGACATTTCTGGAGATGGCGGCTGATCAATATCATTGGTGTCGGTCTATTTTCACATTGTCTGAACTTGGAGACGTAGGTGCTTCAGAATGCTTGCGATAAAGTAACACCAGGTCCCTTCCTCACTAACACTTTCTCTTCTTTTCACTTGGGAGCTTGAAGTGGAATTAAACAAACTTCGTGGTTGTAGGGCAATGAAACGTTAGTGTCAACACCGATGTTACCGTCCCTGATGACTGATGACGATATCACCTCCGAGGCCCAATCAACCTAATTCAACATTACTGATCTGATATTCCTGTCAGACTCGGGCAGTCCTCGGAAGATACCGACGATCAAACAACCCCCAGCTGCCAAGTTTCTGGTCCATATAACAATACGCAGAACACCACAGCAGCGTAGACTCAATCCATGACAGACAACTTGGTGTCACAACTAGGCCAAAAATGTCGCACCTCCGTAAAAGCTGGTCTGGTCTCCTTCATCTAAACGGCAATAACACCTTCAGCTAGACCACCAAAGCTGGCACACATACTAACGTAGACCAATGTGTCTATCACCTCAATCGACCCATCCGGAGGCATTATATTTGGGCCTGATTTTAACCCGTTTTGCAGCATTTCACAGTTCGCGGGTTAGAAACGCATTCTAAGACATGAGGCAGAATAAGTTGAGTTATTTAATAGCGCCTGCATTTCGGTGCTCTGAAGCACCCTAAGATAATTTCGGCCTCATCAACGGTTAACGACAGTGGTAGATATGGTTCAATCAAGCAGCCAGTGGCCTCCCCTCAATAAGCAACTGCTCCGTTTCTCGCTTCACTGGACAACTAGAATGATCCAGTACCAACTGACTATTCAACCACCTCGAAAGCCCAGCTACATCTCCCTTGCTCTTCCACTTTTTGGTGATCCAAACACCTGGAACCAGAGCTATTTGGAAAGAACAGGATCAGTAGACAACCGAAGAACAAGATGTCAGAGAGCTAATTTCCTCCTGGGTGCATAATGGTGTATGACCTAATTTGGGTCTTGTGCGTCATAGATATAGCACACGTCAACTTTGAGATAGTATAAGGATCTAACGAAAAGTGACTGTTTGCCAATTTGACAGAGAGCACGCGCCAGTCTGTGTAATATTAACTGACAGATGGCTGGTTCAGTGACTGATCCAATAACGTATGTTTGTAAGGTGGGAAGGCCCCTGGTGGACAAAGAAACGGGTACCGAAACAAAGAAAGGGGGAGTTAGTTTAGGTACCCCTCTTTGAGATCTCAATCCCAGTCTGGCTCACAAGTCGATGGGAGGAAAGTGGGCTTCCGTTCGGCCTTGTAATTGCCCCCGAATTAAGAGTGTGACTGTAGGAGGGGTCAATCATCTCGGAAGGGAAAGGGGAACCGCAAGGCGGATGCGGTTGGAGCTCTACCAGGCTCCTGATCGCTTTTAATTATTTTTCGACCGCGTTGGATGGGGCATCGGTGGTCACGGCCGAAGTGTGTGGTTTCTAGGGTCAACCTTTCCCAACCTGTCCTTACTCAGTGGTAAGTAACATCGCTGTGGCCATTACCACAGACATGCTGGTCCTTTGAAGATGTTCTCCTGGTTTCACATTTATATCGCGTAGGACAGTAAGACGATCTCCAAGCTGCATCGAATTGCGGTCACTTGTAGAACGCGGTCTCGATGCCCTTAGACTGAATGCCCACCTTTGGTCTGCCTGATATGGTTGCACTTTAGGGAAATTGCAGGCCAATGTAACCCGTGAATGCATGGGTTTAAAGCACTGCACCACTCAAGCCCAACCACCACGTCAGTCTGGCAGCTTCTGGTCTAGAGAACCAATTTGGTCAGTTGAATCAAAAAATAATGGATGAATAGTCCCGTTGGTGAGGTGGACCGAAGATTTTACTCTCCTAACCGATTATCTATAGTTTCAGTTAAGGCAGCTTACATGCGTTATTCGCTAGATGGTGTACTTCTGGTAGAAGTAGGATAGTTGAGACATCATAAAACATAGTGCAGAACAATAGTTTTCCAGCTGACTTTTGTGAACAAACTACTTTGATTCGTCGACACTAAACGTGTTTAACTGTGGCGGAACAAATGCCGAAACACAACAAGCCAATATCCAGTTTGTAGAAAAAGAACAACCCCAAACAAAGACAATGTGTCCCCCGGAGATGGTCTTTATATCGGTATCTGTAATAGAATCTAGCATAGGGAGATAAACGCGGATATTGGGGGACATAAATCCCATACCTTTCCAATTTCGTTGAAGTGCCAACGTCCTATTCAACACCACATCTATTTCGGTGGCTCCGTCATCTATTGCTTCTGTGATCTCCTGTAGTCGAGTTTTCAGTGGATATTGTCCTGAAGGAAAACCAGTAGCAACTGAAGGTGAGCGTGACGCAAATTTCAAAATGCACTACCAGCGGCAATTGGGAAGTCAGGGGCCCCGATTTGATGGAAAATCCGGCTACATGTTTTCACTTGATAAGGATACACGCATACAGCAGCGGTTCCTTCGAATAATACGTCAGAACAGGCGACCGGTCAACTCACTCAATTCTCCCAAATCCCAATCATACACATCTCTGAGTTTCTTCGTAATGCAAGGACTTAGAGGATACCTGGCTCTCACACACATGCGATGGACATTTGTGACCGTATTATCACCAGCCAATGTTGTCAAATCAATCAACGCGATGGCTTTCAGCAACCATTCAACCTGTTACGTAAGGAAGCACTATGCAAGCACTCACCTCTGCTTCCGGAGTAAGACAGACTGATGTCAACTGCTTAACCACTGGCACCAAATTGGATGCATCGATCGTATCATAAGTTAGCAGGCCGGAATCTAAGGAGGTTAGTAACAACAAGCGAGCCTACCAAATGGAGACGTGTCATTGACTCTCATCTCTAAAGGGTAGAAATAAACATTTAATTAGAACCTAGCGACTAAAATACGACGTCGAATTCCTGGACTATTGAAGACCCGACGGTGCAGACGTGATCAAAGCAGTTTATGTACAATTCTGAAAATACAGTATCCCAGGGTAGTAAGATAATCCAGAAGCAAGGACAATAAATCAGAATAGGTCCTTGTCTGCAACGCTCTGACCCGACCTAAAGCTGCCACCTTAACGTGGTGGTCGGGCTTGAGTGTTGCAACGATCCCGCGGGCTACATTGGCTGGAACTTCGGTCCACAAGGTGCAACCATGCCAGGAAGGCCAAAGGAGAGCAGCCAGACCAAGAACAGCGAGACCCCGTACTACGAGTGATTGTACTACGAGGTGGTCTGGGGGTAAAGTCGTGCTGTCCTCTGCGACAGGAGTGTGAAGGCAGTAAGGTGTTTCCCCCAGGCGACCAGCATGTCCATATTTATGGAAGCAGCGATGCTGCCTTCCCCCGAGGAAGGACGGGTTAGAAAAGGTCGGCCCCAAAAACCGCACACTCCGATCGCCCAACGGTTGACCGTGACCGCCGGCGCATTATCCAATACGGTCG
>NW_008751676.1:2275774-2279688 GCF_000715545.1 Opisthorchis viverrini
ACCTAGACAGGAGGACGATTAGGGTCTTCAACCAAAGCCTTTGGCTCAAAAGCCTAACCGCAAGGTAGCGGTGTTTGGCGGGAAATGCAAATGCATTACCATTTCTACGGAACAAGTCGCCACATGTTCCAACCCCCAACCTGGAGGGCCAGGAGACTGTGTTCGTCAGACCTCTAACCATTGACCAACCTGGTATGAGAGACTCTGTGAGTGTCGCGAGACACTCTCCAGTATAGCTCAATGGATCGCTGAGGTGCAAAAACCGTCACACCACGGTAAGGTCCAGTCTCTTCGTGACTATATGGATCGGAAACCTGGCCGCTGCGCGCCGAGGACGCCAAAAGACTTTCAGTGTTTGACCACCGATGTCTTCGGAGGACTGCCCGAATCTGGTGGGAACACCGGGTCAGCAATGCTGAAGTACGTCAAATTGTATTCGGGAGAAATAACTCACCCTCGATAGATGAACTGATCACACTGCATAGGTTGTGCTGGCTTAGACACGTGCTGCGTATGCCAGTCGACCGACTTCCTCGAAGAGCTCTTTTCGCACAACCACGTGAATGGTGGAAGAGAGCCAGAGGCGGTCAAACAATGACTTGGCAGCGAAGTATGAAAGCCATTACCAGCAAATTCAGCTGCGCCGTTCACTGCCGTCTTCCTGGATGGGGAGCACGAGACGGGCCACATCAATGGCTAGAGACATTGTCAGACATGGCCCGGTCGCGCCCTCAATGGCGCTCGTGCGTCGAAGCCATTACCTTCAATGCATAGCTCCTTATCCAACCCCCCACTGACGGTGCTGGATTTATGCACCAATTTATCAGCTCCCGCCTGCAATGCGCATCTACCCACACCCACTCCCCAAAAAAAATCATCGGTGAGAGAAACTGCGGCAGCTACAACCGCTGTACGACGAGTACGCGGTTATTACAGCTGACAATGATGATGATGATGAATGCAACTCTCTGAAACGGTCTTTGTCTGGTCCACTGCTTTCACCTGGCGACTGTAATAGTGCTTGCAATGTAACTTATGGGAATGTGACCAAAGAGATTTTCTTCTTGAAATCTTAGCTACGGAAATAAGCGGTGTTTGGCAAAGCTCTAAGTAGCAGGATGCAAGATTCAACCAGCGTTCGGCTGTAGCACCCTTCCAATGCCTAGCTGCCATGCCACCTGAAGGGAGCACGAGGGCTGGGATACTGCCAGGTTGCCCAAGCCTAGACAGGGGAAGTCGAGAGGCACAGGTCCGGTTCGAACCAAGGACCGCCCAGCTAGTAGATTCGCGCTCTAACCACCTGAGCCATCTCGCCCCCAGAGTCAACCAGACATCCAGCCTATCCTGTATTCTCGAATATTACCTTACCAGTGATGGATACCACAGCTCGTGACTCATCATGCCTGCGGAGCCTTCAGCTGACACTGTTCGGTATGGATATGGAAGTCTGAACCAATGAATCTTCGTGCTGAGGCTTTTTTTAATCTACAGAGCTCCATGGTCCCACTTCCTACAGATGGGTGCCTCTCGGTGGAAGTGCTCTTGTGACATTCTGTACGAATAGGAAAGTGTTCAGACTTTCCTCCTGGCAGAGTGATTGTTCGCGAGGCCCAGGCCACTGGTCACACTGGAAAGTAAGGTCATTGTCGACCATTTATCCTACAGAATGACCTGGAAATCCTACAGCACATAGATATCGCATCAGTGTTCAGATTTCAACCTAACGCAAGATAGACCAAATAATCTAAACAATACGAGTGCTATCCGATGTGCCTCATGTCTTGTACCTATAGTGCCAGAGGATGAGCACACCACAAAAGCTAAGCACACCATCAGAACCACCCACCTAGCTAGTTGCATCAGATCCGATGACAGCACTGCTGACGATTGGGATCCCAGAACCGTTGAAGACCATTTTAACCTCTTTCAGCTTACACCAAAAAGCGTAACCTACGACGCGGCAGTGCATCCGGCGCTGTCTTGCAGTTTTACGGCCTGATCGGTCCTAGCTATTGTCCCGATATCGCAGTCCTCATTGCGATCAAAGAAACGCGACAACCCCCTCCCCCCAAACATACTGGGTTCAGATTTGCGGCTGACGATGGGACTCAGAAACACAAGCCTCATGACTGTCACTCGTGAAAGGCGCCAAGTAAACGAAAGTTGGTGATGTCGTTCGCTACCACCATCACCACCAAAGACGGCAACATTAGTGTTGACATTGATGCTTCACTGCCGTACAACCACCGACCCTGAATGTCACTTTTACAGATGAATTCATGCCACGTCGGCCGACACGTGGTGCCATCAGCCGCGTCGCCCTACTTGTTGCCCATAGTAGGACGGATAGACGCCTCTGTTCTTCCTTCTTCACATATTCACACAATCTCACCCGATTGCCACCAGGATCTACGTATGCCCATTCATGAGGACTGATTGATCCACCCGCCGGTCTCTGCAGTTAGCTGAAATATCTACGGTTAGCTCGGCCGCCACGACCGCAGAAATCATCCTTAAAACTCCGATACTCAGTCTATCTAGCTTCCAACGTTTGCGTTCTGAAATGGAATGGAATTCGATGGCATGTAACAGCACTCTTCCCCGTCATATAGGGATGTGCTTTTCTGAAACGAGGATTCAAGACCCAACTATGTCGAACTGATTTCCTCATAGGTTCCCTCTCGTTTTCGGTTGCGTTTCTGGTGATCTAGAAGCTGCTGTAGCTGGTTTTGCTGGGACTGAGATTTTTCAAAGCCACCGAGCCAAAGGGCTTCTGCACTAAAGGTTACCAACTAATTTGTCTGTGTTGTTCGTTTGGCAACGTCCATGGGACTACTTTATAAACGCACTGACAATGGCTGCTTGTTCATCGTATCTGCTTACACCTATACAGACTATAACTGTGATACACCAAAAGACAGTTTTTCCGTCGACTTGCTGCAGCGGCCCAAGAGCTCAGATATTTTTGCGGTTGCCAGGGATGAGGAGCACAAGTGGATAGATTTTGCGCTGCTTAAGATCAATCGAGTGGCCGTCTAGGAATGGAATCGAAGTGCACGGAAAAGGGCGAATGCCTACTTCAGTTACGCGCTGACCGCAGACTGTTTCCACGCGTATTAACTCCCGAAACAACCCAACACCCTTGGTTACGCCGTGTCTCTCGCATGCGAACCAACCTCCAACGCAGACTACGTCGCATCAGCGTGAGTCGACTATTTTTTTGTCGCTCGTTATGGAACATTTACGTGGATTCGGATCACGTGCTTATTTGCTGCTGCTTCTCTTTACAGTTTTCACCCAGTTACCACTAATGTAGAAATTTCCGCAGATCTGCATTCGGGTGGGGGGTTGTCCGCGCTATGTCCCCATATTTCTACACTCGGGTGGAAACCTAGTTTGGAAACCAAAAAAGATTCTATATAGAAGTCCGAATATGAATATCGTTGTAACGCAGTTGAAACTCGACTGTATCTGCATGCGCGTCTATCACATGAGCTTATGTCTCTCCCCTCTCTCTCCCTGTTGCAGGGAGCTGCGTTGCATGAGCTTATGTGATAGACGTGCATGGAGATACAGTCGAGTTTCACAGAGTCGGCGACTTGCGGTCTGGACCGGGATCTGGTGTGTGAAGGCCAAAGTCAGGATGGTATATAAACTGGTGCCGAACTACAAATGGTCATTCCTGCCAGCGGCTAGATGCACAATGCATTTTTTCTCTAAAACAACTTTGGGCGAAATAAAAAATTAACGTCAAAATGTTGCACTTCTTTGCATATATGCGTGGACTGAAAATCACCCTCATCTGCCGTCACTTTTTTTGCGATTTGTTTTAATCGATATCTTTTGAAAATTATTCGCGCACATTCGGCTTTGAACTTCGTCTGCTATGGTTTCGGAAGTGGCTTTCGTTGAGA
>NW_008751676.1:2283935-2286868 GCF_000715545.1 Opisthorchis viverrini
TGTTGACGGGGTACAATCAAGAGTAGGATTTGGGAGCGCGCCATCAAAATGGGTAGTGATTGCATTTTGATAGACGATGACCACCGTTGATGGTTGGGTTAGTCTATTATGTGTTGTCGGGGCATTATGGTTAGCTACGAGCATGTGTGAGGGCCTGGCAGTTACTATAGGTAGTTACGTGGGTTACGTCAAATACAGTTGCGATGTTTACTGAAGGTAGCATGCATAAGCGGCATCGAGTAAGTATGAGTATGACGATGAATAGCCAGGTTAGGTGACTTCGAGTACAGTTGTGAGTATAACAGGCTGTCAGATTATGCTATCACTCATAGTTGAGTCCCTGTTTATACTGGTCGGCATATATATTGGAGTGATGTTTACAGTAGGTAGCGAAGATAAGCGGCATCGCGTATAGTATGAAAGACCCTCAGCTTTATACTAAGCGTTGCACATAGACTCAGTTGCTGCAATTACGATAAGCAGCCAGGGTAGGCGATATCAAGTGCGGTTACGAGTATGACGGGCAGCCGTTGGTCGTTAAGACGTCACGCATAGCCCAGGCCTACTAAACAGAGTCGCATATAGGCACTGGCCTACCAGTTTCAATAAGTAGTCAAGGTAGACGATATCGCGTACAGTTTTGAGTATTTGGTTAATCGGTCGCCATTAGATTAGGTATGTATGTACAAGGACACTGACTCAACAGGTACGATCAATAGCCAAGTTAGATGACCTCGAGTACAATTGTGTGTATAACAGGCTGTCAGATGTGGCTATCATGCATAGCTGAGGCCTTATTTTTACCGGTCGGCATATAAATTGTACTGATGTTTACTGTAGCTAGCGAAGACAAGCGGCATCGCGTATAGTTAACGGTATACAAGACCGTCATTGACCATCGGATTATGCTACTCTGCATAGGTGCAGTCTCATTATCAACGTTGCACATAAACGCGAGCCTAGCAGTTACAACAAGTATTCGAGATGAGTGAAAACTAGTAGAGATACGAGTACAAGGGGCCGTCGTTGCTCATTGGATTGGGCTGCCGCGCATATGTGGGGAACCCTAATTAGCGTCGCACATAGACACGGATTCAGCAGCTACAATAGGTAGTCGAGGAGGCTACCGTCATCGTGGTGACCGCTTCATGATTGGTGGTCACTATCTATAGAACGTCACAGTTATAATAGGAAAGACGCCCACAGCATTCTGGCAGCACTGTATTATCTACAAGCTAGCTATGCATATCTGGTAAAGAGGATCACCCACGGGTGTCCCTCGCACTGCCACTGCAAGTTTGTGCTGTTATATAACTTTATTGCACTTATGGAACACGAGACCTGTGGGGAAAATGCCTAGTGAGCAGGTTCACCAAACAAAAATATCCCATTGGTTAAATCTGACGTTTCTAAAGCAAACAAACGACTGCTACTGATCCCATAGGGTGGCATTTGTATGAAATACTCTTAAAATGGTATTTTTATTCTTCAGGAACACCGCGGAACGCGATTTCCTGTTTTATGTCGCGTAAACCGGCAAAAAATGCAAATTGGCGACGGTCAATGACCTCGACATTTCACTCACTTAAACAAAATGCTACGTGAAACATGTCACGGGAAGGTGCAAATTGATTAGACTAACTTCACATAAAAATGGCAATTTCGAAAACCCTATAGTTTCAGCGAACTCAATTTCGGCGTGTCAATAGCCTGCGGCTAAACCTGCAACCTGCAGTGCCGAACCTTAGAGGCAAACCTAAAGCCCGCCGGCTAATTGCACATCCACATTATTTCCGCGGAAACTATAGGGTGGCCGAAGTTGCTACTTTGATGGAGAGATAGTCTAATCCATTGGCACGTTTCGGTAACATTTCGCTCATAGCATTTTGTTTCAATGAGCGAAATTTCAAGGTCACGGACCACCAACGAATCGCATTCTCTTACCTGTTTACGCGACATCAAACACGAAATCGCACCTTAGCATATTTCTGCACTCTTTGGTTTTCTTTGGGAATAAAAACATCTAAAGAATATCTCATTCAAATTTCACCCTGGGAGATCGGTTGTTGATATCTGTTTGCTTCACACACCTCAAACCTAACAAATGCGACTACAATCGCAAAATATATTTTGTTTGGCGAACCTTGACACAACACATTTTCCCGTGGATCCCAACTTCCATTGATAACAACATTGTTAGGCAACAGCATGAACTGTGCAGTAGCGATGAGAGGGCCATCTCCGTGGACGATCCCTTTTCCCATATAGACATAACTAGACTGCAGATAAGGCAGCTTCACGAGATAGCTGCAGGTACCATTCCTATTACGACTATGACCCTCTATAGTTGTTGATCGCCATAAATCTATCGCCATGATAACGGTAGCCGTTGTCACTCACCTCGGCCACTTATCGTAGCTGTTGGGTCCGTGTCTATGTACGACGCTGATTATGGGAGCTCACCTATGCACAGCAACATAACCCAATGGCAAACGACGGTCTTTCATACCCATAACTATACGCGAGGCCGCTTATCTATGCAACCTTAGTAAACAGCAGGCCAGTATCCATGCGCTCCGGTAAAAGTGAGGCCTCGACTGTGCGTGAGCTAGCCTAAGATGATGGCCTGTTATACTCATTGCCGTAATCGATGTCGCCTTACTTTGCTACTTGTCGTACCTGCTAGGTCCGTGTCCATGTGTGGAGTTGATTAACCGGTAGCCTACTTCATCGTACTCTGTCGTACTCGTAACTGTACGCTTATCTTAGCTATTTATGATTTATGCGAACCGATGAACGCATTCTGAAGCGAGCTATCCTAGATCACCTTACTTCCAGCAATCTGATATCTCCAGCTCAACACGATTTCTCCCAAACCGCTCTTGCGTGACAAACATGCTCGTGTTTATGGACAGCTTAACCCAAACCAAGGA
>NW_008751676.1:2287715-2298537 GCF_000715545.1 Opisthorchis viverrini
TAGTAGCTGCGTGGAATGACCTTCCTCCGACGGTTGTACGGGCTCCTTCTAGAACCAAATTTAAACACTATTAGGCAGGTATTTATGCGAATCCTCGCGCTGGCAAACATACTGCCGCGCGCTGAGAACATAAAGAGCAGTGCTACACCCTTTTTCCACGTGTGCCTTTCAGGTGAACGACAGCCACTGACCGACAAGAACAAAAGCGATCCGGGAATCTTGGGCAACAGCCCCGATCCTGTGTATCAATCCGTGAATCCGTGAATGAATACGAGGACTAAATTACGCACGTATACCTAATCTAGTGGTAAACGACTGACCTCATGATCATAACTGTACGCAATATTGTCTACCTTGACCACCTATGAAAGTGCTCGGTTAGTGGCTTTTTGCGATGCTGACTGTTAGGCCTCCACTATGCGCGGTGTCTTAATCTAACCGCCAACGAATTCCCGTCATACCCATAACTGTTTGCGCTCTCGCTTATGTCTGCCACCTACAGTAATCGCTGGGCCAATATCTACACCGCCTGATAAAAACGAGGCTCCAACTATGTGTGATATCCCTATATAACGGGCAATGACGGCCCATCATGCTGGTAACTGTATTCGATATCACCTACTTATCGTAATTGTTAAGCCTGTATCTATGTGCAACACTGGGTATGACGCCACAACTACGCCCAGTAAATCAGTACAATGGCCAACGACGGTCCGTCATACTCGCAACTAATAATAATAACGTTTACTCTCAACTTGTGGGTGGCATACCGTCTGGCATGATCATACGTTTACATTCATAATGAGGCATGAATGGGGGGATCAGTATAGTGGGGAGAGTACGAAAGGAGGACAATGTCACAAACGGTGGGGAGTATTCGATGAAATACTAATAACGGCTTTTCTATGGAGGCGAATGTCGGTAGCTCAGGTAGCGTAGATGGTCGTTGGCTTGTTCGCTGAGCTTGGCAATTTGATTGCAAACATTTTATCACCAAACAAGGTGACATCATCAGTGCGTAGTTGTGCGTAGCGGCGGGTTAGTGGTTGTGCGTGTGTTGATATAAGTGCTGGTAGCCGAGGATGACATTTGACCGCGATTAGTTATTCTGTCGGGCGGTTCCATTGGTTGTTCTTTTATCCCGTGTCTTCATTCGCCGATGCCCACGTGACCTTGGAACTTTGCATCCCTCGCCATTGTAGTGTGGTCGGTGTTGGAATGACCTTTGTCTTTCCGAGTTCCTTTGTGACCCTTATTGATTTGATTCCGGGGAGTTCCTTTTTTCTTCGATTGTTAATCCAATATTCAGTCCCCCTTGAGTCTTTCGGTTGCGATGTTGATCACTCGCGCGTAGAGGTGCGTAAATTGGATCCAGTTCGATGCACCATTTGAATGAATCTGCCGTTGAGTACCATGCTTCCAGAAATTCTCTTCCGTGTCGCGTGTCTCCGTATGCCAAAATTTTTACGTTTTCCATGTTGAATTTGTGGCCTTCCTGGTCCCCGTGTATGGATATCAAGGACAGGGGGTCATGCCTCCCGACAGCCGTTTGTGTTCCTTTATTCGCGTACATAATTTTCTCCCAGTTTGTCCAACGTAGAATTTGTTGCGGTCGTTGCAGTCGAATTGGTATTTCACCTTGTTCCTCTTGGTTTTGTCCCGGTTGTCCTTCGTTCTAGAGATTAATTTCCTTATATTAGCACTCGGTTTGTGGGCCACGAAGACTACTTTTGCACCAATAATCTGGTTGCGAGTTCTGTTATATTCTCGATGTAGGACTACCCGTCTGGTGGCTTGTTCTTGCTGTGGCTGTTGTTGAGATGTCTTCTTCTTCAAGCATCTCTTGGTAAAACTCCCTGGATTACCATTCTTCTGGAACATTCTGTATAGATGGTTTTCCTCCTTCTTCCGTAGTTCTGTGGTGAAGCAGTGTGTCTCCGCCCTCTTGAACAAGGTTTGGACGCAGCAAATTTTGTGGTTTACTGGATTATTGCTGTTGTAGTTCAGTATCTGGTCCGTATGGGTCTCTTTGCGGCGTACGCAGGTTTCCAGAGTCCCATCAACCTTTCTGTTCACTAAGACGTCCAGGAATGGTGGCCGGTTTTTTCTCTCCAGTTCGATTGTAAACTTAATATCTTCAAACGTTGTGTTGAGCATTTCATGCGCGTCGTGTACTGAGTCCCGTTTCGTGATGACAAAGGTGTCGTCCGCGTAGCGAATCCACAGCTTTGGGTTGATGATCGGCAGTATTACACGCTCTAGTCTTAGCATTACCCCCTCAGCAATGAATCCTGATATTGGGAATCCCATTGGAGTTCCTTTCAGCTGTTGATATGTTTGTCCATCGAAGGTAAAGTGTGTATCCATGGAAAAGTCCAACAGTTTGCATATACTTTCAGGTTTAGTTGCTTCCGTCGTGTTTGGTTTATCCCGAAGCAATTCCGCTACGGTTTCCCGTGCGAGGTTGTGGTCTGTTGAAGTGAACAGTGAGGTGACATCAAACGAAAGCATGACTTCATCGTCTTCTATACTGAAGTTCCGTAGGAATTGCGTAGGAATTGACCTGCATTTTTGATTGTGTTCCGATCCAGAGTAAGTGATTTAATCTTCTCCACATGTTTTTTGCTAGTTTGTACGTTGGGGTTCCCGGAATTGAAACGATTGGTCTAAGTGGGGTTCCTTCTTTGTGCACCTTTGTTAGTCCGTAGAATTGTGCAATGTTGGTAGCGTCGGCTTTCATTTTCCATCGTTCCTGTCTGGTTATCTCATGTGTGACTCGCAGTTTCTTGAGCGTTATGTTGATTCGGTTGATGATGTTTGAAGTTGGGTCATGATCGATTGGTTTGAGGTCGTGGTGTCATTTAGCAGTTGTTTGGTCTTTTCAATGAAATCCGGCTTGTCCATTATCACCGTGGTGCGTCCTTTGTCCGCTGGTAGTATTACGATTGTTTCATCCTTTCGTAGATTTGTGAGTGCGTCTCGTTCTTGTTTGGAAATCAGTTGCATGTTTCTATTCCGTGTTATCGCCGGTACGATTGTCTGTCGGATCTGTTGTTGAGCCTCCTCGGACATTTGGTTCGTTTTCAGGGCTTGCCCTAAGCTGGCTAGGTAATCTTTATAGGATGCGTCCTCGACGTTGAGATTGAGCCCTTTCATTAGCAGTTCTTGTTCTTCCTCCTTCTTCCGTAGTTCTGTGGTGAAGCAGTGTGTCTCCGCCCTCTTGAACAAGGTTTGGACGCAGCAAATTTTGTGGTTTACTGGATGATTGCTGTTGTAGTTCAGTATCTGGTCCGTATGGGTCTCTTTGCGGCGTACGCAGGTTTCCAGAGTCCCATCAACCTTTCTGTTCACTAAGACGTCCAGGAATGGTGGCCGGTTTTTTCTCTCCAGTTCGATTGTAAACTTAATATCTTCAAACGTTGTGTTGAGCATTTCATGCGCGTCGTGTACTGAGTCCCGTTTCGTGATGACAAAGGTGTCGTCCGCGTAGCGAATCCACAGCTTTGGGTTGATGATCGGCAGTATTACACGCTCTAGTCTTAGCATTACCCCCTCAGCAATGAATCCTGATATTGGGAATCCCATTGGAGTTCCTTTCAGCTGTTGATATGTTTGTCCATCGAAGGTAAAGTGTGTATCCATGGAAAAGTCCAACAGTTTGCATATACTTTCAGGTTTAGTTGCTTCCGTCGTGTTTGGTTTATCCCGAAGCAATTCCGCTACGGTTTCCCGTGCGAGGTTGTGGTCTGTTGAAGTGAACAGTGAGGTGACATCAAACGAAAGCATGACTTCATCGTCTTCTATACTGAAGTTCCGTAGGAATTGCGTAGGAATTGACCTGCATTTTTGATTGTGTTCCGATCCAGAGTAAGTGATTTAATCTTCTCCACATGTTTTTTGCTAGTTTGTACGTTGGGGTTCCCGGAATTGAAACGATTGGTCTAAGTGGGGTTCCTTCTTTGTGCACCTTTGTTAGTCCGTAGAATTGTGCAATGTTGGTAGCGTCGGCTTTCATTTTCCATCGTTCCTGTCTGGTTATCTCATGTGTGACTCGCAGTTTCTTGAGCGTTATGTTGATTCGGTTGATGATGTTTGAAGTTGGGTCATGATCGATTGGTTTGAGGTCGTGGTGTCATTTAGCAGTTGTTTGGTCTTTTCAATGAAATCCGGCTTGTCCATTATCACCGTGGTGCGTCCTTTGTCCGCTGGTAGTATTACGATTGTTTCATCCTTTCGTAGATTTGTGAGTGCGTCTCGTTCTTGTTTGGAAATCAGTTGCATGTTTCTATTCCGTGTTATCGCCGGTACTATTGTCTGTCGGATCTGTTGTTGAGCCTCCTCGGACATTTGGTTCGTTTTCAGGGCTTGCCCTAAGCTGGCTAGGTAATCTTTATAGGATGCGTCCTCGACGTTGAGATTGAGCCCTTTCATTAGCAGTTCTTGTTCGGCTGTGTTTAGTTAGCGGCCAGATACGTTCTTGATCCAAGCGTCGTAATTGTTGTGTTCGTTGTTCCTCGTGGGCATGCGCAATTTTGCTTCCATGGCTGTTCTACGCTTGGTCTTAACATTGTCTACTCGGCGTCCGATTGCTAGTTCGAGTTCTGCTAGGTGCTGTGGACTGGTTCTAAGCAAATAATTTGTTTTGATCTCGGTGAATGCTCTTTCATATTTCCTGAGACGATTGTGGGCAACTGTTATCATAAGTTTCACAATTCCTCTGCCATACTGTAGAACACTAGATACTTGATTAAAAGCCTATATTAGAGCGCAGAGTGATGGTATGGAAATCAGGTGCATGAGGGCTGACGGGACCGAACTTTTAAGGTAACTGGTAAACCTGGTATTTATTACATGAGTTAGACACTACCAGGAGAGAAAGCATGCGCAAGGGAACTACTCGACGTCGCACGGCGTGGCTACTTATAGTAACTGCCGGGCCAGTGCATATGTTGTTAGCTGACTATAATATCCTAACTTCACACAATAGATTTATCCAACGACCAACGGCGGTCCTTTATATCCATAAGTCGTCCTTCTGCCAACAACCTATGCCTGAAAAATACACAACCATGTTTAACAAATCTTGTTTCGCCATATTTGTTGCATTGGTACAAACACAATGTGTGGTGAATCCACTCCTCGCTGCTGCACCGTACTACCTCAACAATCAGATCGGAAAAATATCCACGATCTTCTATAGGCGCTGTTCTGCCTTTAAGGATTAACTCGCTCAACCAAAAATACCCCTCCTTACAGAATCGCACGTCCGAAGTGACAACGTCTACAACCACATTCAGGTAATCCCGATAGAAACTGACTACAAGACCACTCTTGACTAGCGGCAATAACATTCAGAGCTTTTACAAGCAGGTGCAATGGGGATCACGCATTTGTAATCCTGGGGGGCGAGTACCACCGACATCATCCAGATGTTTTGTAACCTCATTCACACCCGTCTGCCAGCTGTTGGCCACCTGTATGCTGCCGCCGCTCTGGATTTGGCACGAAATACAGTGCGTTATTCGGCAAGCAATGGTTCGGTATGCAAAGTAGACGGCCTAACCAAAACAGTTTTCGATTCCGGATACATTCCCTGATTAATGTCCTTGTTGCACAGCCGAAAACTGGCTTTCTTTTCGCCTTGTTACAGATTCCGTGGCCCGAGCAACGGTTGTCGGAGCAGGCCAAGTCTCGCAGGCATTAAGAACACAGGCCGCATACACTCGTCCCTTGAGATTCAGGGAGATACCATGCACAGAATAAATGGCGCCTTACTTGTCCAAGGATAGACTGCATAAGTTGAAATTGAGGGTAAAGCATAGTCAATACGAAGGGATGATATGAATGCAAGGTACAATCACGACATTCAGTGGGACCACTGGATCGTATGCAGAAATTAGCAACTCGAACACAAGTACCGTTTATCATAATGCTGTGTTGTGTACGTTGCTGGAGCTTGGATAAACCATACCTGCAGGGGTGTTATGTATTCGGAGATGCGGGCGCATCATTCAGGGAAGATGTGAGACGGCATTATGATAGACATTATATTTATTGTCACTAAGTGGATGGGCGTGTGAGTCTGATAAAAGGTATGCATGGGCGTCTTGCATTGACAGGATGAGGTACGATTTTACTCGTTGCCGGACGTGCGTTCACCTCAGTATGCAAAATGGCGGCGGATGCAATGTTTTGAATTCCGCCTGGAAACCGAAAGTAAGTGTATTTCGGATCACAACTTATAAGTTCGGATTCCTCAACGATCGGTTCATATATTGAGGCATGGTCAAGTCTTTTTGGTAAAACAGGCGCTGGAGTTATTAATTAAGTAAGTGTAGATAAACCGCAGGACTAACGGCCTTCAGACTGAAATATAAATTCATCTGGGGTGGCAGTCGTAGAGCTGGAAAAAAGAACCGTATGGAGTAGAGGTTGTCTGATAGAGTCGACTTCCAGTGGCAGAACTGAAGGCTCCCATCTCAAGTCTGAGCAAAACCTTGTTTAAGTGCACCAGTGGGACGTTC
The DNA here is from genome assembly GCF_000715545.1 of Opisthorchis viverrini. NCBI lineage: Eukaryota > Metazoa > Platyhelminthes > Trematoda > Opisthorchiida > Opisthorchiidae > Opisthorchis > Opisthorchis viverrini. Next base: position 2,294,240 of record NW_008751676.1, read on the forward strand.
GAAGGGATCGTTTTTCGTGGGAATATAATAGATCGTTTAGTTGGTATAAACTCGTCTGTCAGATAAGAGAGCGAACGGTTCGTTAGATATGAATGTAGAGCCACGGTCCGAACCTGCGTATGCAGGTATACATAAGAGAATGACCCATAGATATTTAAGAACGGTAGGTGCACATGTATCTGCACAGGGAACGGCAAACGCGAGGACTGGTGAACGATAATGGGGAGATATAGATCCTCTGAAATGGGTGCTAGTTCGCCAGAATGGTTCGGCCAATTTGATAACCATAGCGGGGTGTGGTTTGCAAATTTGCGTTTTGACGGCGGTGATGTATTTCATATCTTGGGAAATGGCAATTTTTTTAGATAGAACAGAGTAATGCATACTTTCTTTAGTTTATCAGTGATGAGCATGTTGGTGCATAGGATACGAGACAAGGTGTCAGCTACCTGCTAGCGTTTTCAAGGTCTGTAGCTAACAGCAGAGTTCCGAGTTCCGTAGCTGGATTTTGTCTGCAGCAAACTGCAGATAGAGGAAACCGACTCTTGGTTAGTGATGTCCGTAGGCCAGCCCTCCCTAATGATCGAACACCACATTTGGATGAATGTGTCACTTCAGACTATGTACTAAACGAAGGAAAGCCCTGATTGGTCAGAATGTTAGCCAATCTGGATTGAGCATCTTTAGCTCGACGCTTCCTGCCCCCTCGTGGAGATTCTAGCACGACCTTGTGGAACATTCTGTGGTTGCCCTGTAGGTACATTTGTGGTATTTTTTATCCCCACGGAGGGCTATCTGAAGCTACCGTGCCTGAATATCACTATTACCACAACTTTTAAAATATAAATAACCCCGGCGACTTACACGGTTTCCACATGCATGTGGTGCAACTGTTGTTGACACGAATCAATGATACCTAAGACACCATCCAGCGATTATGCGTAACTATACAGTCGCAAATGAGGTATTTATCGTGCAGGTCCAATTTGTATAAGACAAACCAACAAGGGCTTGTTTACGAAGTTGTGGTAGTATCGTTAGACACCGTACCTTTTTGACGGATCAGAAAGCCAAGGGACAGATACAGAGTTGAGCGATCGTTCAGAAAGGGATAAGCCTGAATTATTTCTCGAAGGTGTAATTTTTCGATTTATGGCCAAACTAAACGATGGTGTGTTCCTCTTTCGCAACAGCATAGTGATTCTCTTCGCTTGGTTTCTGTTCTAGAAAAGAGGCCCACTGGTCGGTTCTGAGTTGGAGACGCAGCAATGGCTATGTCTGAAGCCTTCGTCTCGACAACCAAAGGTGCATTGTGCTTGACTCACTACAATAGCGTTTTCCATCTTTTCCTTCAAATTTTCGAAGGCCTGTTGTACACGCTCCTGTAGAAGAAAAGGTTTAGTTATCAAAAGCGCACTGATTTATCGGAGAAACAAATATGCTTCCATCGCGGGTAATAAGCGGACATACCAACATCTCGTTGGGATCTAGCGTCATGTGGAGGATGGAGTAGATGCATGTGCTCAGGATCTGTTTTGATAACTCCAGAGACCAGAATGCGTATATGTTCGACCGGTATGGTGCTTTTCTTGCAGTTAAGGGTGATTCCATTTTTATTATTTGTTCCATATTTATTACTTCATAGAAAGATTTAGAGTTTCGGTCATGCTCGCTTTGGGAAGTTCCACAAATAGTGACGTCGTCAACGTAAGCGTAGATGTCACTTAAGTTTTCTGACGTGATTGTGCGTTCAATAGTATGTTGGAAGCGTGCCACTCTTTTGGCTACACCGAAAGGGATACGATGGAACTGGGACAGTTCTCCGTATGCTTTGAAAGGCGTGTATGGTCTGTCTTTCAAACTTATTGGAACTTGGTTTTAAGCACCCAATAGTTCGAAGGTGCTTAACAGGTAATAGCGGGAAATTTCTTCAATAATTGTATCAAATCACAGTAACGGACAAGCGTTTAGGTATGTGAAGCGACTAATGGCTTGACGGCAGTCTGTAGTGGGGACGGCCCTATGGAGTCTCTAGTGAACAGAGCAAATTACTAATGTAAGCCAGATACAAAGTCACAAGGAGAAAAATACAAGTAAATCTTGACTCAGTTCAAAATAAGAGATTCCATAGTTCCGTATTCCGTTGAACCACCACACCAAGAATAGTTCTATCTTCCTGGTATCCTAGATCCCCGATGGTCGAAATATTATTCCACAAGCGTGAATATATTAGTCCAGTGTTTGTAGCTGAAATGTTTGTTCACGTTTAGTGTTAGCAGCGGTCAAATATAGCCAACCGGCGGTCACAACAACAGTCACTCAGTAAAAGCCTCAAAGTCACGTTGGAGCCAACAAGCGGGCGGTAGCGGTTGTATTTCAGTAAAACAAACTTTTGTACAGCGATGTGACTGATAATGATGGGGGAAAAGAATATGATACTGAGCATGGAAAAGAGCAGTTTACAAGTGCTCTAAGTCAACTATCATACAAATTTTATGGTTTGAGTTTCTCGTGAGCAGTACTCGAGCCTTCGATGGAGAACTCGAGGGTTCGGTTATACCTGCATCCGACAGTCGGTTCACTTCTCAGGTTGCAACGCCGTGAATTCGTGACGACAGACTGAATTAGGTGAGGGGTTAGTGAAAAGAGATGATTTAACCGCAGCGGTAGTTAGACCGCAGAGGGTGAATGGACCTTGATTTCCATCGAAGATGATTTCAACGTAGTTATGTAGACTAAAGAAACCGTGCCTAACTTCACGTAGGCACATAGATTAGGCAACACCAGTAGTTCGGTTTTCGTAAACAGTGCCCCTGAAATCGATGGATTCGAATCAATAACCGTTAGTCGGTCACGACACAGATGCCGTGATAATACCAATCGTCAGCGTATATCTTCCAGTGACATGAACCAGTGGTTAGAGCTCGAATTTACTAACCGTAAGTTCCATGGTTCGAACCCGACCTTTGCGTCTCGATTTCCCCTGTCTAGACTTGGGCAACCTGGCAGTATCCCAGCCCTCGTGCTTCCTTTTGGTGGCATGGCAGTTAAGCACCGGAAGGGTGCTACAGCTGAACGATATATGTCCCGACCCCCAACCTGGAGGTCCAGGAGACTGTTTTGGTCAGACCTCTAACCATTGACCAATGTGGTATGAGCGACTCTGGGAGTGTCGCGCGGCCACTCCCCCAGTATAGCTCATTGGGTTGCCTTGGTTACACAAAAAGCCGCACCACGGTTACGTCCAATCTCTTCATGGCAGTGGAGGTCGTGGAAGATTTTACGTAGGCCAGTAGTTGCATTGGCTCTGATGATTAAGTCAGTGCACGAATCTCAAGACTCGACTCGCGTTTGCTATTTTGCGTCGAGAAGGGTTTTCACTGGGTCTGAAGGACCATGTTTACCAGGGTACAGTAAGAGTAGTAGTGTTTGGATGCTAAATTTGACCTCTGGGGTAGATGATGTGAGGCGTCTTAAGGCTTTTTACCACCGATATTTCAAGTGTCGTTTATATGGAGTCTCGCCAACGCAGTCGTAACGAGGTACTTAGAACACGGGTATTCGGTTGTGTTGTGCGTGCATCTGTCCCGGAGCATATCCATCATCAATTGTGTTGGCTCGTCCATGTGTTACGCATGCCGAAACACCGTCTAATTAGGATTTTTTTGCCCGCCCGTGCCCGCTTCAGAACGGCGCCAATCGCGAGATTGACAACGTATCAGTTAACAGAAGAGTGTTGAAGAGATTACGAAGAGTTTTGATGTTTTTGGTACAGTATGCCCTCTAGGATGGTATCCCCATGACCCCTTGGCTTGGCTGATGATACTGGAAGAAATAGTGGCTGATCGGTGTCGATGGAGTTCGTACGGTGACAGTTTCTTCCTAGATTATCTGGCTGAGCTCTTGGAGGTGTAGGAACCTGCGATAGGCCATCACCGGGTCCCCTCCCACGCCCACTATTTTCTTTTCATTCTAAAACTTGGAATATGATTAGCCCGACCTAAAGCTGCCACCTTGACGTCTCTTGGAGGGTAGGAACCTGCGATAGGCCATCACCGGGTCCCCTCCCACGCCCACTATTTTCTTTTCATTCTAAAACTTGGAATATGATTAAGCCGACCTAAAGCTGCCACCTTGACGTGGTGGTCGGGCTTCAGTGCTGCAATGATCCCGCGGGCTACACTGGCTGGAACTTCGTTCCACAAGGTGCAACCATGCCAGGAAGGACAAAGGGGAGCAACCAGACCAGGAGCAGCGAGACCCCGTACTACGAGTAATCGTGCTACGAGGCGGTCTGG
>NW_008751676.1:2302098-2364695 GCF_000715545.1 Opisthorchis viverrini
CCCCCCCCCCCCGCCCCCAAATCATCGGTGAACGAAACTGCGACAGCTGCAACCAACGTACGACGATTGCGCGATTCTTACAGCTGACAATGATGATGATGATGATGATGATGATGATTAGCTAAATTTGTGGTTGTACGGCAATGAAGCATCAGTGTCAACACTGATTTTGCCGTCTTTCATGATGATGAGATGTACGCTTACGCCCCTAAAAGCCACTAAGAGCCACTAAGCCTGGACACTTCATTTTGCGCTCGCCCTACCTCTGCATTCGTGCTTAGAAAAACCGGGCGACGTCTAGTTAGTAGTGGTACAACCTTCGAATTTTGTCACTCTTCCTCTGGCGCCCATCAGCCAATATTCAGTGGATCTGCTAGGACGGCACGAAAGCGATTACGGTACAGTCCGCCCTCCAGGATTGGGTTCATATGGTGCCACCTGCACTGTGCTTCAGACGCTGCAATATATGGTTGCTAATCGATATCCCTGACAATCTCATCGCCAGTATGTGTCCAGATGTCCAGGGACATCTCGAAATACACGTATTAGGTTAACGCATTATTTTTCTCACAACAAGGCTTTCAAATCAGTTATGATTGTGCGGCATTGAAGCACCGGTGTTCAACACCGATGTGCTGTCGATGACAATTATTTTACAGATCAATCACGATGTTCTGATGTTTGTATGCTTACATCGCTAGGTATTCCAGGGTACTCTGAAAAGGCAAATGTCAGCCACATCCCTTTCCGAATTTCCGCCCCTTCAAAATGATCTCATCCTTCGAGCAGTTCGGGGGCTCCCAGTTTCGCGAATCCCAGTATGGATAATGCGACAAGCTGGGCGGTATTTACCGGAGTTTCGTTCAGTTCGGAAAAATTACGACTTTTTTACCATGTGCCGAACCCCAACACTAGCTTGTCAAGTGACACTCCAACCCATCGAACGCTATGATTTAGATGCGGCTATCATTTTCTCCGATATCCTTGTGATTCCCCAGGTGAGTTGGTTTTACGTCCGACTTTTATTTTGTCGCCGTCGAGTACTTTCATCGTCAGTCTAGAATGAATCCTCTAAAATCGATTCAAGTACTCATTATTCAGCCTGGTCGTAACCTTTGCCACTTAATATACTGTTCGGCGTAATTCAACACAAGCTTGTTATTTCAAACATCTCCCGATGATCAACCGCTCTTTCCTTGTNGTACATGTAGGTGATGAAATGCTCATAATGTATCGCCAAGGCATTCTTCACTTCTTTGTTTCGTAATCTATTGCACATCGACCGTGTGATTAGTCGAATTCTTGTATGTCAGCATAAATGTCCCGTCATCAGCCATATCCTTGCAACCCGACGTAATATTTGATAACACCTTCCATCGGATATTCACTTTCCTTGTCTGTCCAGATCCTCCCGTGCTCCGGTAATGTGCATTTGGATTATGAACTTCTTCAGCTCGCCCTGGTCAGCAACACAACCAAATTGCACAAACTGTCTAGTTTGGCAAAATGTCATCGGCGCTGTAGGATCCGATGAAATCAATAGCAACGGGCAGTAAGATAGTGGTAGCTCAAGGAGAGGGTGAATGAGGGAAACTTGCGCAAATCTTCGCAAACATTTTTGCCAGTTTTTCTTCTGAATTCAAAATGGCTCAGTGGTGAAGGCGCGAACTTACCACAAAGTTCGTGGTTCGAGTGCATCCCGACATTTCGACGATCTATTCGGGCTGCCGTCTGATATGAATCAGCGCAAGTACAAGCGCTCCTACCGCAACGAACCTGGCCGAAAATGGAGTAAGACTAAAATTGCAGGCCTGAATAGTCGATTAGCAGGAGTCTGGATTTTAATCTGGAAGAGAACACGTCGAGCAAATGATGAAAGAAAGTGGTGCGTGGAGTTAACATTTGGATTCACACACGGAGTGTTGGTATAACCTAGGTTGCACGAGCCATTTACCCTCCAAGAGCACCTTCGCCCCAAATGTACCGGTATTTGTATGTGTCCTCTTTATCCGAAATAAGGAACCGGCAACCTGAGTCATCGAATCTAAGTAGATGGAGTATACCAATTTCGTGAAGGGGGCGATGGTCAGAGTGACCAAACACTTGATCATTTGCATTCCGAACATTGTGACTGTTAAACTTTTCCCTTCGGTAGTCCGCCCAACATGTTTGTTTGTGTACTTTTGTTGACATCCGCAGCCTGTTTCACCAGCGGATGACCTTGTCTAGTATGCACCGTTGGATGTGTTATCCAGTTCACATTATGCTCACCATATCAAACTTTGTCACGTGTTCACACATGCGACCGTCTTTTGGTCGGTCGTGGTTCTCTCCGATGGCTGGTAAGTTGGGATCAAGCCAAAAATAACTGTTCAACTGTAACACACTTTCGGTGCCTAGCTGCCATGCCACTCGAAGGAAGTGCGATGGCTCGGGTACTGCCAATTCGCCAAAGCCTAGACAGGAGAAGTCGAGATACAGGTTTCGGGTTCGAACTACGGACTTTGCGGCCAGTGAATTCACGCTCTAACTATTGAGGCATCTCATGCTGTCAGTTTCCGTCTCGATTGTTTGAGTGAATATTTAGCGGTGTGGATGCTTTAGCTGTTTGTGTTGGGCCCTTCGTCAAGGGTTTTTATCTCGATAACTTGGAGTGTTTAAGCACTACTGTTCCCACACTGATGTTGCTGTCAACGATGATGATAATGACATCAAGCGCAACGTCGTGTTTATTTTTACAAAACTCTCACCACCCCGCTAAAGTTGCCCATCGGACGGAGGGTCACTGTTCCGAGGAAGCTTGTTTGGATGGTACTATGTTTACTAGACTGAGATGAAATTCAATTGGAGTCACGCGAACTGATGTTGACCTCCAGCGACCAAGAAAAGACAGAAATAGGAGCGGACCTAGGCAAAACTTAAAATTGGCTTCAGCGGCCGCTGCCGGAGATCCAAATCCCTTTGACTTTCGGAGTTGAGTTATGCTTGTGATCAAATCATAAATTTTGAGAGCTAGATTGGATATTCAATTTGGAGTGGTGAACCACACAGGTGGGGTAGTCCCGCATCCAACAACATTAGCTTGGAAATTAATTTGCCTTTCGCACTGGAGTAAAGGTGTTTACTGGGTTGTGAGTAATCTCTGTCGTTCGAAGACCCGGAAGTGACATTCCTTTGCGTATTCGATCTTTGGCACTTAACTGTTCCCAGCCCTCATGTTGCGTCACATCATTATAGACAAAATTAGGAACGAATTGATCGCAAAGGTGTTGTGTGGGTGCTAGCAATGATTTGTCTTTTAATTAGCTTTCAGTTAGTTAGTCTTCAGTGAATCCAAGAGACTGAACTTTTAGGTTAGATTAGAAACCCTCCCTCCTTTTACATCTTCCCAAAGCGATTTCTCCGTAGATATTCTCTGATACTCGTTAATAATTTTTGGACGCATCAACGGATCTTTTCTCCCAGCTAGCGTCTGTGTGCGATGAACGTGATCGGTATCTAGTGTGCGATTTGCTTGTTACGAGCGTACCAGATGACTTAAACTCGCCTATATTTTCCCCTCTACTACCCCCGTTGTCTGACTATCAGTGTTGGTGAAGTGGCCCTACCCCTAACTCATTCTTTTGTTTTTTCCCAATGGGACTGTTATCCGCTGACCTCGATTTCTTGTGTTGATTTGTACCCTAAGGCGCTTGGTCTCGAAGTCCAAATGCTTCCCGGTGTTGGTCCAAAGTTCCCGCATCCAATTACTCAGCTGGATGACTTAGATCGTTTAAATTGGTCCGTGGATGTGAAAAAGGAGTTGTCATATGTGTACGAAGCAATCACACTAACACGACATCAGTTGGCTGGCAGAGTCCCGTTAATAGGATTTTCCGGAGCACCTTGGACCTTGCTATCCTACATGATCGAGGGTGGTGGCTCTTCCACTCAGTCGAAAGCCAAACGTTGGTTGTATACTCAGCCGGATGCTAGTCATCGCATTTTACGACTACTGACCGAAACGATTATCACTCATCTTGTCCAGCAGGCTATTGCTGGAGCGCAGTTGTTGCAGGTGAGTTAATGAGTCAATAGACTACCGTCTCTGTTCATTGAATCTGGTTTCTCCCAATGCCAGTCTAGTGCTTTCGTTAGCAAATCTTACAAATAATTGTAGATGCCGAAGCAGATAGCTTTCGGAACTCGAGATGGCTTAGTGGTTAAGGTGCGAGCTCATTTAGTTCGAATCCGATCTCTGCACCTCAACAGCTCTTCTTTGGGCATGGGTAACCCGGCAGTATCTCGGCCCTCGTGCTTCTTTGGGTAGCATAGTAGCTAGGCACTGAAAGGGTGCTGCAGCTGAACCATTGTTTTGCATTCATTTAGTCGGCAGCCTTTCATCCTGAGTTACGAAGGTCTTCGGCCGAACGTGATCACTAATTTCCGTGTAAAAAGTCTTTTGGGTGACTATTTTTTGACACATGGAATAGGATACGCAAGTGCGATGACTAGAAAAAATATGCCAATGCACCTTGAACACTCAATCCCCTGAACGTCCAAATTAGTACATTTTGTTTTCGCACGGAAAATTGTACGCAGCTCAAGCGTGAAAAACCTGTTCATTTGTTGACAATGTCGTCTGTTTGCAGTCGATCTCGGTAGCTAGAAGTCGAAATACGTTTTACGTGAACTGTTCTACAGATTAAGTTGGTTCCTTATTGTTACTGGTCGTCCTTCCTTGCTTGGCGTCTTCATCTAAGCACATCCGGCCGCATCGGTTCTGTACAGTAATTTATGCTTCAGATTTTACACCCCGACGGATCACTATTCCAATCCATAGCGTGGTTTTTATCTTGTCATTTTGAGCTTTCTGTGCCAAACAGCCTATTTAACCACCACTCATCTCTCAGGTCTTCGAATCGCATGCAGGTGCTCTTACTCCTGCACTCTTCGACACATTTGCTTTGCCCTATCTCATCCAAGTTGTTCATGGCGTGCGAAGCCGGCTAACAAACGAGGCCGGCTTTTCTGCTGAACAGTTACCACCCTTGATTGTGTTTGCCAAGGATGGACACTACGCGCTTCGACAACTCGTCGACAGTGGCTACGATGTAATCGGTTTAGATTGGACTGTTCAACCCATGCAAGCATGCGCTCTGGCTGGAAACAAGGTTGCTCTCCAGGTGAGTTTTGTGCATGCAAACTTTGGTCTACGCTTTCTGTGCACGTGCGACTGCTTACCAGACGATGATTTTATACTCGTGCATGGCAGTTACTAGTAACCGCATGAATCACTTTTCGCCGACTTAGTTGGTTTGACTTCTTCGAAGTTGGCAGTGTGACAAGATTTGGGAATTTTAATGGAGACGTTACCCCGTAAGTGAAGCCAGCTTGGGCTGAAAAGCCGAGAAGCACTGTGTAGCTGTTTCATCCTTACTGAGAATCATCAGCAATACGCATCTCGCGAAGCTCAAAACGGTCAACAACCCGCCAACTTTCGGTTAGCACTTCGAACTAGTTAGGCCCAGTGGCAATCAATCGCTTGTGGCCGAACGGCTGTGTTCAGAATACTAACATGGTTCGAGACTCTCTGGATTTTCGAGAAATGTGCACTTCTGACGAATCCCAAAAGGGATGAAACAGCTACACAGTGCTCAGCGTAGGTTAGGTTCATTTACAAGATGAAACGTCCACCAAGACTTCCTTGAAGTGTTGATTTCTCCGTGAATCCTATCCTATCTCTGCATTGGTTCATTCACACGACAAAGCTTGCTCCATTTTTTGTCTTGTTTTTCTTCTATCCAGGGCAATTTGGATCCTTGTGCTTTGTACGCTCCTGACGAAGAACTGCATCTACTCGTCCGTAACATGCTTGAACAGTTCAAAGCCTCGCGGCGATATATAGTGAACCTTGGTCATGGCATTTATCCTGATGTGGACCCAGATAAAGTAACCACGTTTGTCAACTTGGTGCACAAACTCTCCGCCTCAACGTTGGATAGCTAACTTATTTCATACCCCTTCTACCTTCTGTAGATTGTGGTGGAAGCTTTTTCTTATCTCAATATGACCAATTTTGACTTACGTGGCTCGTTATATTGAGCCAACCGAATTACAGTATTACTGTTGTTGCCGGGGGTTTGTCATTTTCAACAATGTTCAAAGTGAGGATTGTGTGGACTACTGGGAAATAAGAAACTCCGAGTATGACTTTCTGTTCACGAATTGCCGACTCCGTTAGTGAAGGAATCTGTGACAATATTCCACCAAAAATGTCAGGGGCATCTAGTCCTCAATTATCCAATGGGCGAGGAAATTTTTGATGGTTAAGTCGAATTTATATGAAAAATGCTAAATATTTGGAGGTTACTCCGTCAGCCCTGTTACTTCGTGGTTAGGAATCGCTCACGACACTTCTCTTCTGTTTAGATTTGAATCAGTGTGACATTTTCTGATAGGTTCATTTTCATTGAGGCAGAACATATCTTTCTCTACCTAGTAGTGGGTTGAAAACGAATTTCCTAAGAAGACGGTTGATTACGAGGAGACCATTCGTATGCACGTCCATGACCTTTCACGGGCGCAAGTTAGGGTGAATCCACACGTCGATATCTCGCTACTAATAAACTTAAAGTAGTCCACTTTCAGAGAAGCTTTTAGTGTACACACTGCCACTTCTCTCCAAGTCGACTAATGCCTTACGGCCCTGAGATGAAGATGCTTCAGTGAGTCTTCATGTCCCAAACTATTTACGACAACTTCATAGAGTTATTGGTGTTCCTGTGAAAATCAAAGGATAACCCAGTGCCGAGGTAATATGCCCTACGCTAGACAACTTTGTGTCGGTTTTCTCTTCTGGCCAGTATTCGCAAAATGGCTGATATTCACGTCAGCAGTCGTCATACTGCTTAGATCAGGTGCAAATGTTGTACGTATTCGTCTATAAATTAAAACGGGCCGGAGCAGGGTAGTACAGTTCAAGGTTCGCTTGGCTAATGCATCCTTTCCATTCTCAATTTGGAATGATTTTCGGCCCTAGGTGTATCCCTTTGGAAGTGTTTCTTTGCAACCAAAAGTGCCCATACAATGCCGGAGTTTTAGCCAAGGCGTCCTTGTAAATGCTAAGTTAGTTTATGATCTGTCGTACGAGCTGATGAAAAGTGAGTTTTCTGTCGGGAGGAATTTTTGAAATTGGGAGCTTTATACAGTCACTGTGGTATGGTTCCATCATATTACGGTTGTTGTAGCTGATGAGTGAACCACTGTCCCGTGTTTTAGTCGCACCAGTCGTTTTAAAATTTTTGGTGTTGATTCTGTGCGTGGCATAATTTCTAAAGCATCCGGTGTTGAACTTGTAATGATTTCGTTTTGGAGCATAGGTCGCAGATCGCCTACTGAACTGAACCCGGAGGCTGTCCTGGAGACCAGTGGGACTAATACATATCAAGACAAGGGCAACCACATTCATTAATAAGAGCAGTTCAACTTCGACAGTCTACCACTTTCGATCGCCTCCATGGCAGCCCGAATCTGCCTGCTTCTAATTTGTAACCTATAAAGAATACTGCATAACAATCAGAATATATCTAAACCTTCAAATCCTCAAGTTGTGGGAATTTCGATACAAAAGCAGCTTCTTGTGCATCCAACTATTTTGGATTGATTACGTCAGAAAATTAGCTCTTAATAGTTGAAAAGACTGGGCTCATGCCTGATTTCTGAGAACCTAATAAATTTGAGTTGGTGAACAACACAAATTGCTGAACGTACATTTCGAATTTCGACCTAGATGCCATATTTGGTACCAATATTTGGGTTGTTTCATCCTGCACAATGATATCAAGCTCCTACCCATTCATAACGGATCACTCAGACAGCTCTTGAGGTTTTTTAATCTACAGATGGTGGAATTGCCGCTACACCAGCTATGGCGTGTGGAAATCATCTGAGTACTCAGCTGCTTGTTCCATGTGTATCAAGTCCCTGGCGATGCCCGCAGATAGTTCATCGTGAACCGGCTAGTTGTGGCTTACTCATTCACTGGAAGACGTACTACGACTAACGGGTGATTGAAGGCGCCTCATAGTAGATTTACAACCATGAATCATTTTGAGCATCTGCTCTAAAATCGGCGAGAAAACCGGGAAGTTTCTGATTCTGTGGTTCACCTTAGTGAAGTGTTCAAAATTGGGCGGAAGATCTTCAAGTTTGGCGAAGACAAAAGTAGGTTCCGAAGATTTGATTTAAGTAAACCAATTTGTGTTCAACAGAACAAGCAAACACGTATTATTACTGGAAGAGATGAAATTCAGTTCTTGCCCGCTCGACTGTTGATTTTTGGCGAATATGGTTATAAATCTAGGTTCTTGAAAATGAACTTTTGCAGGCAACCGACCCGTCGGTCATTTGAAAGTTGATTCACTCCTGTGGGCGAAAAACTTTTCTAAATTACTTAGTCTGTTATCTCTCGATGGTTTCTGAGCCGGTTTCCAAATATCCAACGCCGATTCGTCGTGGCGATAGGCTTTTCAGTTAGTCTCATGATGAGCTGTCGGTTGCGAATCCATATGACATTATACACCGGAGCAGAGTTTGTTTAAGCGTTTAAATTTTTTGGTGAACTCTTTTAGAGTGTATGGGCCATTTCAAGAGGCAGCTGTTTCCCATACCTTGTCCAAGGCGTGGGCTCGGTGCCTCAGGGGTGAATTGCGATGAGAAAACCTGTTGCTTCAAAACTGTTTCCTCTATGTATTGTTTCCTATTGGAGGTTTTCTACACAAGAAATTCTGTACAGCAATGGAAAGTCCTCAGTTCTGTCAGTCCAGAAACGGCTGCCAAAGGCCTCGCCGGTGTAATATACAGCCACATTCCGGAGCTGAACTCCACTTGGCCTTGCTGAGATCTTGGCTTAGAAAACCCATTTAATGGGACAGACAACAGGTTCGGTACTTGTTATTGTGAGCACATCAGAATGCATTGTAGCCTTTGTGTCCCTCAGTTCAATCATCTTTTCAGAACCGGTCTCTGTAGAACCGAGCCTGCCAGTGTTGTGCTCTACAGTAAAGCACGAATGACATTTGTGATGTTCAGTTGCGATGTGTCGATTGGCTGGGAGGTTTGATCCAATGGAATACCCGGAACACAAACTCATCAAATTATCCATCACAGCCTACGTGGTGAGTAAGAGAAAAGCTACCCAGTTTCTGAAAGCACTGGATAGCTGCCTTAACAGCTTAGATGTTCCGAGCTTTTCGTCTCTGGTTCATCCCACTCCTCATTTCTTGTGAGTATCTTTTGTTTTACCATTATCGTCACTAGTGCCCAATCAAATGAACACATTATTGTAATTTTGATAATTAAGAATGTGTTTTAAGCGCTTCAGTGAATTTGGCTAGCATTTCTAGACAGCAATAGGGTTGTATTCGTAAACAGGCAGCGACAGCAATCACAAATTCACTCATTAATTACCCGTGACTGAAAACGCCTACGTTTTCCAGAACAGACGTTTTGGTTCCCCTGCCGTAAGCAGGCGAAAAGGCAAGCAGTAATTTTTGGGACCCATCAGCTTATTACAAGTAGCCTTTTGGTGTCACGCGGTCACACAAAACTACAACAAATAATACTGTTTACGGCTTGTTAGTTCGCGTCCGCCTACCTCAAAATTTTGCAAGCTATATCCGTTGCACATGAGGGGTGAAAATATGTGTAGCTGCATTCCTCAACTTCGTTTGAAGTCCCTAAAAAATACGGGATAGGCACCAGACTCCTGGTAACCTGTTATAGTATCGAACAAACGATAAGTTGTCTCGGTCATGCCTAGAGCATTGCCTACTCTTCACTCATCTGTCAATTGCTTGCATTCATATAGGGGTGTTTCCGACATTCGCTTTTCTGTGCCTTAGCATTCAAGCGTACTGTCCTTCAGTCCAGCGTTCCTGCCTACAAAGACCCTCGGTGAAACATCCTCACCAGAGGCAGAGTTCTCTGCAGCGATATACCCTAAAACTGGATATCATCACCAACGGAGTCAAGTTTTGTTTTTTAGGGTTGATAAAGCATGCTACTTCTACGTGTAATTTTAAAGCGAAAAGTTCACCCAATCAATTGTGAACGAGTAGTTTATTCATTCTTGTTACAAAAACAAAGCAAGAAAAATATTCAGGATCTTTTGCCTGATCAGAACACGCGCTCAGCTTTGTCAGAAGGTTTCATTTTTTTGTTGCTACTTCGTTTGGAGATAAATTAACCGTTGGTTCATCCTCTGAGTCTTACAATTCGCTTGCACACCTTTGGTAATCAACCGTGGAACATCAACGAACGGTTGGGTGGGTACTTCCTCCTTACCTGATTGCTTTTATCTAGGTTTTAACAACCGTACAAAAGCAATCAGATCAAGCGCATCTGATCTTCCAACAAGTAACGCACCCGATTACGAATATTTCCGTTTACTATTTCTGCTTTATTGCTTTACACTTCATTGCAAAATTTACGCCCGAAACGCTTTCATGTTGCTGTCACTTTAGTAGCGGATGCACAGTTCAGTGTAACCTCGTTCTCAATTATTTTCTCCATTATCATGTAATGCCAATTGGTCGTATTATAAAACTGAAGACCACAGACACTTTTTCTCTCTGTACTTCAATTTATTCTGATTTTGCCTACAACTGTGAAACTTTGAAGACCTCAGATGTTCCGATAAGATTAATAGACCGTAAAAAATATTGTAAAGCTCCGTTTTTTAGCATTTCGGCTTCCTGTTAGCATGGATAACTCTTATGTGGGACAGTGACAGACGAGTCGATTCATGGACTACCTAATGTTGGTCTATGAATCCCTAACAGTTGTTTACAATGCCATAGTTGACTGCGAATTTCGCTCGGCGGTGTACTTGGATTTGCCCAAGTACTTGGTGTAATGCAAAGGCATGATCAATGCACCGTCTGCCAGGTCTAAATCCTGCTTGATGCCCTTGGACTTGTATCTCGCATGCCGAAAAAAGGTGTCGCAACATTGAGGAATCTTGTAGCTCTGTTTGGACAGGCGTGGGACTTATATCTTCCTATGCTTGGAACAGTTGTTTGGGTGCCTGTTTTGAAGCGGGCACGATAAATTATTGTCCCAAATTTTATGGAAGCGTACGTAACCCCGGGTATGTACGAGTAACCTGTATCTTTGAATGACGCAGGAGGCTCAGCAGATCGATGGCGCCTCAAGGCAGAGCCTGATGAGGGATGTGAACTCAGACTATGGCCCAAAACGATGGAAAGACAAAGGCAGAGGAAAAAATAGTTCAGTTGTAGCACCTTTTCGGGGTCTAACTGCCATGCCACCCGGAGGATGCACTAGGAGTGGGATACTGTCAGGTTGCCCAAGCCTAGACAGGCGAAGTCGAGGGGCAGAGGTCGGGTTCGGACCACGAACCTTCCGGTCAGTAAATTTGCGCTTTGACCATTTGCGCCATCTTGCAAAAGGGTAGAGAGCCAACTAAACGGTTGTAGAAAACATTCCGCCCAGCGGTGGTCTTTATCAGGCACTGGTCTTTAATAAATATTGAGTTCCCAATATTATCTTTGATTAACTCACTCACAAAGGGCCGTTCCGCTCCTGTTTTACTGATTATCTGAAACGGCTTCCGTGCATTCCCAGCCGTATTGGCCTCCTTCATTTCTTGAAGTTTCTGGTTACATAACCCCTCTATCCGGACACAGACTGCGCTTTAGATTTTGTTTAATCGACCCTATAGTTGAATTGTACTCTGAACCCGAGGAGATAGGGAGAGTTGGTGATGGTTACCGTTCCGAGATTCACTGGTTTCCGCGTGCGCGCTCCGAAAAACCATAGACAGGGTTCCCGGCCTCATCTATAGCCCTGGTTATCTTATCTCAGTTATGGTCAGTCTCATTGGTGGTGGCTGCTTGTAATTCGTTGCTCAGAAAACCTTGGTATGTTTCTCCAAGGTATGACCCACAAAGCTAAATGAGGAGCCCAATACGGGGAAAATTTATTGAAAATATGCACAGAACGAAGGCTTATCTGAATCAACCCAATTGTTCCAAAACGATCTGTTGTCAAGAACTGAACAGCACCTCCGTTAGCTGGTGGCCATATGGTGACGCTGACTCCAAGGCCGCCCACCGATGACACAACGGTTCCCACTGCCTCTAAACTCAGTACTGTTTAGAAACACCTGGTATTCCGTAAAGTGCTTCAAGAAGTGGGCATCATTTTCGTTGCTTTTTGCATTCAGGTTAAACATATCACCACGGCGTGCTTCTGCGGAAATGACGCTCTCTATTTCTTCACTGAAAACTTGCTACGATGTCCATATCCGACCGCTTCTTGAGGAGAAAGAGTGTGGACAACTCTCGATTAATGTCTTCAAATAGATCAGCGCAAAATTTTGTTGGTGCAGAAACCGATGCGACAAACAGTGTTCGGTATTTCCACAAATGCGATTTTTATCAAAGCGAAAGGTCTCACAAGACAGAGTCGTTTGTTTACAGGCATCCACTAGAACAATAAATCCTTAACCACAGGACTTAGTGCTATACTAACACAGGTGCAACTCTCCGAAGTAGCTGTATGATCACTCGCAAGCCCTAGTCCATAGCATGTAAACAGAGAAGGCGCCGGAAGCTTAAAAAGGAACTTGGTTATAAAAATAGAGCAGGCATCAGTCGACTATGTACCAGGAGTATTTGCTAGAGAAAATCGTAGGCCGATCTATTTAGGAGTTTCTACGTTAAAAGCCGAAACAAACTCTGGAGAACGAAGCCTGGATAAAAGAGAGCTAGCGGTAGATATGAGTGATCGTGTGTGGTGACAGTTACCTAGATAGCGGACTAATTCGCCCAAAGTTGGAATCTACATGACAGTGGTTGTCAACTGGGACAGAGCTGGAGCTAAGGATAGCAATGGAGAACGATGGAAGATGTCAGCAGTCGCACGTTTGTGCCAATCTGCTCTGTTCTATGCAACGAATGACTGGACCTGGCTGATGTTACTATACGGCGGCATACGTAGCACGAAGACAAATATGTGTAAAGCCCATGGTCGTGTGTGGGTTGAGATACTGTCAGGACGCCACAACCTATACAGGAGGACTGTTAGGGCCCTCAGTGAGTAATTGCCTCAAGAGCCTAACGGCACGGAAACAATTCTCTGCTTGAAACCGCTCGAGTGGCCCAAATTTCGAGAAACAATTAACCACAACTGTTCCAACGCCAACCCCGGAGGGCCAGAAGACTGTTTGTCAGACCCGTATCCATTGACCATACTTGTAGGGGATTATGTTGATGGTGAATGGACCTACCCGAGTACAACCCAATGGTTTAGTGAGGTACGTGAACTGCCACATCACTATAAATTCCAGTCTTTTTGCGACAGAGGCGCAGTTATTTCGCCCAGATTTAACGATGACTATGTTCTATTGCATATAAAATCAAACGAAATTACTGCACCAAAAACAGACTTAGTGGATAATGACTGTTTGTCCCGTATCCATTGACCATACTTGTAGGGGATTATGTTGATGGTGAATGGACCTACCCGAGTACAACCCAATGGTTTAGTGAGGTACGTGAACTGCCACATCACTATAAATTCCAGTCTTTTTGCGACAGAGGCGCAGTTATTTCGCCCAGATTTAACGATGACTATGTTCTATTGCATATAAAATCAAACGAAATTACTGCACCAAAAACAGACTTAGTGGATAATTCAGTTCTGATATGATTTCAAGCAAAGATCATGCAAAGAAACAACTTCTGCATTGAGTTAATAATATCACCCATAGCCCTCCTGTACCAACACCTAGGACATAGTAGGAGTTCCCCTTAAGAACGCCCATTCGGGTCCTGATGAGTTGAGAGTTCCTGTTTTTAAAAGAAATCTCTTACAATGGACCCAGCCAACAGTGAAAATTTCTGTATGCGCTGAATCGCATGAAGATTTGTAATGATTTAGTAAGAGTTGTTGTTTGGAAGCGGACCAGTTGACATTCTTCGACAAACTGACCAGTTCGACTTTTGCCCCATAACCCTTGTGGCTCTCGATTCAAATGAAACAAGCTTTACCACAACCAATTTCCTTCGCTCAGTTCTACAATGTTACGTTTTCAAATTAATTTCCTCGGAAATCTTGCGCTGTACCTAACTGGTTCATTGGCTTCGTTCAGTAACCTCATCAAAACCTTTAGCTATCCTAATTACGACTGCATCACAGGGTCGTGATAACGTACAGTTGACGGTTCTGCTTAATCAATCCGAACAGTTTGGGCGGAGTAATTATATTTTACAGGGCTATCGATTCATATTTACATAGCAGGGTGAACTAACTAATTGGACAGCTCATTATCCAATGTAATGATGTGTTAATTAACGAAGTTTCAGGAATACTTAATACAGATGGATGCTGCATCAAGTGCAGCACAGTTTCAGTCAGATCGAACCAACTAGGCAGATCAATAAATCCGAGAAGTGTGGAATAGCATCTAAAGACTATATCGAATACTTATATCGTTAATTATAAAATGCTCAGGGCCCTTAAGCATTAGCATCCTTATGATCGTGTCCGTTGGAGCAGTCAGCTTGATTTCTACCTTACATGAACACTTCAGTGGAAGCCTGTTGCTATCTCATCACGGCAAATAGTGTGTACTTATAAATTACTCGCCTCTGAGCACACCAGAGCCAGTCCACTAAATGTTTACTTTTTCAACCTGGGCTGCCGTGTGTCTTCTGGTTTTTCCGGCTAACTTGAAGCCTATCAATGATTGATAACTCATGATAACTCTTCTTTGGGGAATGTCTATCCCCCATTAACCCCATTAACAAAGACTGATATGAAAATATAAACTTTTGATAGATATCCAGTGGGACGTCAAAATAGTGCAGAATTCTTGTGGTTCCATTCTGTAAGACCCAATAATTCACACACAAAACTCACCACTGCTGCAGAGGATATATTCAATGATAAAACGTAGTCCACAGGAGTAAATTGAGCAAGACCAGTGCATGGTCCTATTTTTTGAACGTTCACAAACATCACTGCCTTATTAAGCAAATTTGCGTACATAAGTTTATATCATGAACAGAATCTACCATGCTAGCGAACTGCACTCATTTGCAAGCCAATTCGGTTTTGCGGGAGACTTTGTGTAGGTCTCTCGCAAAACCGAATTTGTTTGCAAATGAGTGTATTTGGCTAATATCGTGCAATTCGGTTCCAAGTAGATCGTAAGTTTGACAGAAACTCGGGGACTGCGCCTACCTGATGAGCCCCAAGAAGGGCGAAAGCGGTCGTTGGCTGTTGAAGAATTTTCAGCAACCTTGTGAGCAGTGCATTACGAATCTACCATGTTGTCCAAATTTTATTTTAGTTAAAGATGAGTAGGTAAGGGGTACTCAGATCGAGTACAAAAAACCGCCGTAAAAGCGGGTGCACATCATGTTCCTGATCCCTCTGGTTGTGAGGATCATCGTTTCACACCAGAATACTTCAGGACACGGAGATGAAGACCTGTCGTGTCAACAGCTTTAGCATTGACATATAAAACTGTCACACTCAGCATTCAGCGGGTTATTCGGGACCTCCAGGAGTTTGGTGAGATGTGCGCTGCTAATGATTCCTAATAAAGATGAAACAGCTGTACGGTGATTCTCCACTTTTCAGCATATCTAGGCCTCACTTACAGGGCAAAATATATGTTAAAATTCCCAACTCCTTTCACGCTAACTACACGGCCAAACTACCTTCTGTTGGCCATATTTGCTACTTGAAACTATGGGCATTTTTGACGTTAATCTCTGTACTAATTATATTAATTGTTATTAATAATTATATTATTATTACATTAATCATATAATTATAGTTATACTATACTATAATTGGTATAATTATTAGAATATTATAAATATACTATAATTGAATATCAATTATAATTATAATAATAACAATTATTATTATCAGTTTCCTAACAAGGGGTTGTATACCTGCAACTAGCAACATAGTTTCTCTTCGCACCCCTCGGTGCGTCACATTTTTGTTGGACAATATGGAACTCATTTCACAATTGCTTTAATCGAAAAGCGTGACTACTTTTGATAATACTGAAAAATTATTCTATTTCGAAGGGTAGCTGATCCTTTTGTGACAATCGTTCAAGCATTCCTGAAAGTTTTGCGCTACATTTTGGAAATTCCTGTTTTCCCAAAAAGTTTCATCCGCGGTTTTACTGAAAATCTGGGGTTAATTAACTTGGCGTGACTACCATAAAACCACAATAGGCTTCCAGTGCGGCATTAAAACAAAGTGCGCACCAAAAAGATGGTTGTCTTAATTGTGTCCATTTGGTCGAAAAACTTTCAACATATCTCACTGCAAGTTAAAGACAATCAATTATTTCCAGGCATCAAAGATAAGTTATAAGGTTTGTCCTTCAACCTGTATTTGTTCTGTTGTCACTCTCTGTTACAAACAGCATTTAAGATGCAACGTAAAAATATAACCTTGTCTTCAATCACGAGTGATGTTTTTCTCATTGCTTTTCAGCATATTTTGAATACGGAGTAGCGAATAATGTGGCCAGTCTGTGCCCACATCGTAAGTTACCTCTTGGGGCTTGGACCATATCTTTGTCTTTATTTTCACGCGACCGCCAATTATACGAACAACCCAGTCATATCTTCACTGTATTATTCCTCGTATGTGATTTTACGTTATTTTATGACCCAAAGGTGTCTCTTCAACGTGGTGGTCAAACTCCCGTGCCGCAAAGAGCCAGCGGACTGTATTCGCTGGAACTTAGTTCCACAAGATGCAAACATGGCAGGAAGTTTGAAGAGGAGGAATTAGACGAAGAGCAGCGAGATCCCATACTCTGAGTAGTATGGTAGATTCTGGTGTTCTTCCAGTGGTGACCCACTGAGTAACTCAAGTCCAATACCCGGCGAAATTTTCATCATCCTTAGTTCCTGTTCATTTCCGACGTAATCCTTTACTTGAAAGAAAATACTTTGAGATCTTCAACAAAATAACCCATTCTGTGGACTGGACTATGACATGTACCTTGTAAAGAAACTTGTGCCTCAGAAGTACGTCCGTGGATGGAAGCGCTACAATCTCAAGCCTGGTTAGCAAGTTCGTGTTTAGTCGAGACAATTGAACAGGGTTGTCAACAAAATGGGCTGTCAATTGTTTAGCGAAAACAACCAACCGATTCTCCCAGTTATCGCTGTCTTCTATTCGCTAAGGTGATTAAGACACGCCCCTCACTACTCTCTGGTTTTGGCGAACTTTGAATAGCACAGGCTTTCGAGTGGCATCAGACTATGGGTCCATTAGTATTTCCCTAACTGAAAAAATGATGACTAACTTCTTCAGGTTGTGCGGAGATACCGTAGCTTGGTTTATTCGCAGTTATTTCCACAGATTTTTTTTCGGAAACTATTTATTTATGTGGAGGATAATTTTTAAATGTGTTTAAGTTGGTGAGACTAATTCGAATCTTTTGAATGTGGTCTAATTTTTCCAGTTCCATCAATTATAGGGATCTTATTCTCCACCCGTTCAAAAGGTGCTAGGTGATATACAAGTGCATAAGGCTGTTTCAATTTGCACTTATCCGTAACTTGGTATCTGGAGAAATTAAACGACTAGTACGTTTGCGTTCATCTGTAACGAAAACGAGTATTGGTGATGCCTTTCAAGAAGTTGAGAAACAAAAGATAGATGTCGACGTTTTTCCAAGCCGAAAAATGAAACTAGCCAATTTCAGAATGAGCTTAAAACGTGATATTTAGGAGATAAGAGAACTGGATAGTCTTGAAGAAGTCTATCAATTTGAAAGTGCCCCAATGTGAACGACATTGAGGGCTAACAAAAATCTTCGAATCCTCGGAAACGATGAGTCAGTAGTGCTTTCATCATCTTATGGAAGTAGGATCCCTTCATGTAGGCCAGGGTTTTCTTGGGCAGTCTGAACCTGTGTCAGTACTCAGGTATCTTGAGGCCCGAATGATACAAAGGCTGAGATACCCTACCAGCCTTATGTAATAAGCACACCAGTTGGTGGAAATGATGTGTAAATGTTCGGGTAGTGCCAGAGCCTAAGTGGTTTAGACCAGAAGGAGCAGCAAAACGTCACGTTCTGAAAGGGTTGTTTAGTAGAATTACACGCCAACCATTAATAGTGGCGCATCCTTTCATGTGTTCTGTGATCTAGGTAAAATCGCACAATCCGAAGCTTTTGTGCAGTCATTTGGCATGGTTTGGGGAATACCGAATCTTCGTGTAAAGCCTCTTCAGTTCACTATTGTCTGCACATTAGGGCTCAATAGTGGAAGCAAAGCTGTTGTGGTGGTCATGAGAAATTTCACAATGTTTCAACTAGCAGTGGCCAATAGTCTACAGCTTTAGTGTCCAGGTTTGAGGGCATGGTTTGGGAATACCGAATCTTCGTGTAAAGCCTCTTCAGTTCACTATTGTCTGCACATTAGGGCTCAATAGTGGAAGCAAAGCTGTTGTGGTGGTCATGAGAAATTTCACAATGTTTCAACTAGCAGTGGCCAATAGTCTACAGCTTTAGTGTCCAGGTTTGAGCCTGTTTAACCACAAAGTAGTGTCGCGCATAGCCCATGGTGCCAGTGATTGGATCTAACAGCCCAAAACTTAGCTGCAATTAACACGCTGTGCTAACCGAGTCACTGTCAACAGAGGTACATCCTTCTTCTACATATTCATAATACGATGCGAGAAGGTGCACAACTGCACCAGCTTAGTGGACGCAGAAAGTTGCAATTAAAACTATACGAATGTGCGGACCAGTACTCAGGGTGATAACGATCAGTGCAGTATGCTGGAGACTGACAACATAAGCGGACATACAAATTGGTCCGACGTTTCCGTTGCTTGTTCTAGCCGGATTTTCTTGTGAAGTCTGAAGTTACAGGTTACCCGCTTATTGCATAGGTTGTCCGCGAACAGCAAAGTTTCGGAAACCAGACATCCAGGCATTTAGCATCTAAAATCGCTCACAAATTACCCGGCACATTAGTTATCTCGGATGAGACAACGGCTGATTATTAATTTGAAATATCTTTCCGCATTTTTTAGATGTCAACTCTCTGGAGTCATATGTGGTGTCTGTGAAAAACGCAAGGGACTCACTAAGCCAAACAGTGAGAATTCAACGTACAGTTCTGAATTTGAACAGGGAACCGGAATGCCGCCTAGAAGCTGCATTGAATCCAAGCGCAAACCTTGATGGCGACTGGGAGACGAAGGAAATTCCATTCAACAATCTTGAAAAGGGCCGCACCTACGAATATGAATTGACGTTGAAGGTATCCTATCGAGAAGTTGGTGTATATTCCCGTCCGTCGATAGTTGTCGTTCGATCAACACCATCCGGTAGGTCGACTTCTATTTGTAGAATGATAATTTGTCCTTTATGAAGCGTAGGGTAATTGCTATCATGCCAATATAGACTAAACTTCTGGTTCGTGGCCGACACCGTAATGAAAAGTGAAATGTTTTATCACTAACCTGTATATTTTTTCCTTTACAGAAGATCCAGTCCGACAGATGAGAATGGGAGATCTCGTGATGTGTCCAAAACGTAAGCTATCTTAGCATTAATGCCTAACCGCACTTCGAATCCACTTCACAGAGCATTACGACCGCAAAATGGACTTTCTGATCATCCGATGTTACCGAAATTTTTGTAGTGGCAGTAGGCTCGGTCATCTGAGCAACGGTGCACTGAGGTTAACATGCCGCCACAAAAGAACTCCAGGGTACAGGAACCTTCCTGAAAAAATCTCCTTTTTCCAATAGTTTTTCCATGCACGGATGGGTTAAACATCGAATCTCGTGGCTACTGAATGTTTACAAAAGATTAACGCCCACCAACAGTCCCAACCCCGTGAGCCGATTCCGCTTCTCCATGAATTCTTTTCAGGTTGAGGGGGAAATCATCCATTACCAACTGAGACTGCCGTCTCTGGACAGTAGTCACTAAAACACTTTCAGGTGGATCGTGTTTTGCTCAAAATGCACTCAGTATCCTGAATAAACGCATCAATGGAACTTAGCGACATGACCCTCATATTCACATTTCCTAGGCCCTCCGATGAATAATGTCCGACCTGGACTGGCGAAGGAGTCCAAGCAATGGTCTCCGTAAAGGTTTATGTAACAGTCTGGCAGACCATCTTGGAGCCAAGATCTGGACGAAAGCTATCAATGATTCGTTTACAGAAACAGTAGGTGATAGAGTATTAAAACTTGGGCAGAATGTCTAGTTGAGCAAGTCGTTTGGTATCTCAAGGGTGCAAAGTTTCAGAGGAAGCTAATACAAAGATAAACTACTCTTATCAGGGCCTAGATTACGTGCAAACTTATGAGAATATCAGCTGCAAACAGGGTGCCAGTGACGAAAACATGTTATCCACTTATTTCTTACCATCACCGTCACTGACAGCAACACCGGGATAGAAAATTGGTGCTTCGCTGCCGTACACCCATGTCATCTTATTTGAATAATGTCTTATAACGGGAAAAAGAAAGAAGCAGAACAGAGGAAGACCTGGGGCAAGTGTATAAAAAATATCCGAGGTGCCTAAACCTCCAACACAGTTAACCGATGTGGGTAGGAACAGACAGCATGAACGTCGCTGACATCATGTAGGCACCACATCTTTCACCGTCCGCAGCCAAGTTCAGGGAGGGCCAGGTGAGCCGCATGCTTGAATGCAGACAACATAGGTAGCACCCAAACTCCTCTTAACCTCCTTCGTTCCCACCTACCTTGTCAATTTCTGTCCATCTCTAGGTTTCCATCACTCGAAACCGGCACGGTAGACAGCGCTCGGCTCGGCAGACGGTAACTCGAAATGCATGACAGGGTGCAGCCAACTTGGATTGCAGTGCAGTCTTTAAGGGAAGTATTCCCTGCTGCAATAAAAACCTGTCGCGGATCACATCATTACTAACTCGCTAGTTTCAGCAGATTCCAGCTATATTTCTGAGGTGCCCGTCCTCAGGTACCTGAAGATATCTCAGATCCTCCACCCGGAGTGGCCAAGTCTCACAGTTGTACAACAACACAGCCCCCCATTATAGTCTCATACGTGCATCCTTTGGGAGCCATTGAGATGTCTTTGTGATACCGCAAGTATAGCACACTGGCGAAAGCAATTCTGGTATCCGAAATTCACCCGTCAGTTTCGTCTGCCACGGGATCGTCAGAGCTAATACTTCCACAACTTCCGCTGTCACCACTTGAATCCTCGGGGGCATGATCAAAGACTGGACGCCCTCAAGAATGTCTCTGCACTTTGCGGGTAGAATAGGGATGCACATGGCAAAGTGCTGAATAAGCATGGACAGATTCTCCAGTATTTCTTGCGGTTTCTGCTCTTCTTCAAAAATGAGAAGTGTCCTCTGCACACAGCAGGTCGTCAAGGTTCTCAATCGGAGAGAAAACCGAAGTTTGAGGAACCTTCCAGATAATACCTCATAACCTCATTAATAAAGAAATCAAACAAAAACGGATGGAGTGGATATCCATGTTGGACACCACTGCTCGTAAGAAAACTTTTTGTGAGGTCCCCATGCACTTTCACACGCCCAAAAGTATGCGAATATAAACGGCACATGATTTCCACGATCTTCTGGGGCTCATTAAAAAGGACCAGCCGGTCGACAGAACCGGTTGCACTCTTGAAGTCAAGCAACACAACTATTGCATGAATTCGCTCCAGCTCTTGATGGAATGTAGGGATGTGGTCCACAAGCCCTTCTTCTGGCCGGAATCCCGCTTGCTGTCCTTGGTTACCGTCTTCACTAATCTTTGCATTACGACGTTAACTAAGCGACGGGATCAAGCTAATTTATTTGAAGCTTTCGTACACATTGGGAAGATGAGCGTCAGTATCGTCTCATTTCAGCTGATGGGGACGGGTTTTTCCTCCTAGGTGGAGGAAATAAGTAAGACAAGCACCGAATGAGGATATCATCTCCCTCTTTGAGTAGAGCATGTAGGAGTTGGTCAGGACCAGCTGGGTGGTGATGCTCAAGGAATAAAAGTAAGTTACCTCTTTCGAAGCCGTCGAGGGGCTCCAAGTTTATTGTCCGTTGGCTGTCGGGAATCAGGTTGAGCAACTGTAGGAATTGTTCCACATAGCGAAGGAAGTGTTTGCTCTCACCAGAGGGATGTTCGGACCTTTCGTTCGTACCAGTTGGAAAATTCTTTTTGCATATTCCCTGAGTTTCTCGCCTTTTCCATCTCTTCATCTTTATGGATCTGCCAGGCTCCTCGAGTTGGATAAATGTTTTTTTACTCAATCCTGACAGTTCTTTTAGCCATGCTCTACTCTCGACCAGGAGGGATACGTTCCCGAGATTCAAGCAAGTTTAAAGCGGTGATCGGGATCCAGTGCTTAGCTGCTGGTGGATGCGCCCTTTCACAAACAAAGCTCCCGGCATCTTGCTCCAAATGATGGTTGGAGTGTTCCTCAATCGCCAGACGGGGTGTGTGCATCTTGCCCGTCCCTGAGGAAACGGAAACGAAAAGCCATGTGGTTCGAATCCACATAGGTGTTTGACATTGAACAACAATCAGTAACCTTTAGCTATGGACGATGTCAGTCTCTGTTGGATATTGGCTTGAGTGTGTGGACCAAGCGGCTCCGGTTGTTTCAGCAGTTAGTACCGCACAGAAACATTCTGTGATCAGCACATAACTGCTGCAGGTATTCGCCACCGTACCCACGTATTGATTCCAGTCCACGGTGACCATTCAGTTAAGCTTCGGCAGCGCGAGGTCTACCTACTTGCGCGATCCTGTCGACGACAGTCACAACAATATCTGAACTTTTAAGCCGCCGCAACAACACGCTCAAAAATCCGTGAAAGTTATCCGACCTACAGTTTGTTTGAATACACTCAGACATAATGAAAAGGGAACATTTATCAGCGCAGTTTAGGTATACTATCACAGGCGTTGCCAAGCGAACTGCACAGAGGTGACTATCATTGGAAAACTGTTCAACCAGAGACCATTCGGTTCGGTGGCCTAGAAGAATGCCAACCCTTAAAGAATCAGCCGCAGCCGCTCCTGAACCACCAGAGGCGGGCAACAAGACGCGAGTGAAAATCGATGGGGAAGTTACCATACTTGAGTTTCGTATCCGCGCTTCATGAACACGGTACTAGTCGGTAGAAGGGGAGTCACTGGAGATGACACTGGCAACAAGATAAGAAGAGAAGGAATAATATGTGGAATAGGGTGAAGAGAGTCTTCAGTAGTAACCAGAGCTCGTCCTGCTACATGGAATAAATAATGTGACCTGCTTGATGGTACCACGCGAGGACTGATGTGGTGTTAGATTGATTTGCTGTACGTGGACTGGGATACTGCCGTGGAAATCGAGCCTGGACAGGGGACGGTTGGGGGTCCACACTCAAAGCAGTTGACTCAATAGCTTACCTGCTGGGCACCGCTGGCTCGAGCAAGATATAACATCAGTTACACTTCTAAAGGGAATGTCACCATCCACTGTGAATTCCTAGGAAGAAAATCTCACACGGATTCTGTCGGTGTCAATGTTCTCTATTAGAACTTGTTTGGTTGACAATATAAGACATTTAATAAAAAAAACTTACTACATTCTTACTGTTAATTGTTTTGGTTGGCTGTGAACCACACTTTTAGAGCAGTCCACCCGCAACTGGTACCGACTCTATCGATAATGTTGAATGCTTTACATCTGCAAACCGATGGAAGTAATTTGGAAGGTTAGCATGTCACAACTTTTGTTTCCAGACTGTTCTGAGGAAAAAGGTGCAAACCATGAAGTAATCAGGAATCTGCTTCGGTTTGAAACTGTGGTCATCTAGTCGGGGACAAATAAACATACAAACTGCTTTTGAGCACAGGGATCAAGGGCTTGCTCAGCCGAATGAATATTACCCAGGTAGCAACAAATGGTCCGTTTTGTGTAAATCTTTAATGATTTGCGGAGACCAGGAAAGACAGTGTCGTTAGAGCTTACCAAACTCATTACAATTGGACTTCTCAATTCCACCGGTTAACCACTGATTTCACGAGGCCGTCACCCCGTTGTATGATTAACATATGTTTCTTCACATGGGTATCCGAATGATTGCACAGAAAATTACTCTTTAGTTTTATGCTCAAGATAGGATTGTATCGGGTGATTGCCCGTTAATTTGCTGCTATTTTGCTCATATTTATTACTCTTTGGGGTCATTGCGATATCCAGTCGGCCACAGTCAGCTTTGAAAGGGGAAGAGATGTAGACTTTTTTTATTTGATATCGTTTACGGCTTGAAGCCAACTGGGTCAGCTCCGGTAGTACCGCCTCAGCTTTAGAATTATGGCTTGAAGTGCTTTGCTCTCCGTAGAAGACGGTAGGGAATTCCATATGTTGTCTGGTACTACTACATGCCGTGACTGGAAAAGCAGAGTACAAAGAGTGTCGTTTAGATCTGAATGAAGATACATCCTCTATGAGGAGATGAATATCAAAAATTGTATTTTACTCAAACTTCAATGGTAGTCCGAGTTTAGAAAATGTGAGACGGAATGCTCTCTTTGTTGTAACGGAGCACGATTAAATTGTATCACATGAACAGATACATAAAATATCCGAAATTTTGGTGTTTCCTGGTAATGAGAAGAGACTCATCGTAATGTTTCGTAAAGTTGTTAAATACCATAGATTGCTGAATACCGTTGTAGACCTTTGTTGCTTTCGTTCATTTTTTTTTCACTGCGCCCTCTGGGCTCGATTCTCTATGTCCAGTACGGATATTTTGCGTGATATTCCTTCAACAGTGCCAATGACAACAGCCAGTTATTGCAATAGTCGACTTCTGAAATTGAACTGGTAACAAGACACATTTTTGTTGCCTCAGTAACCCAAAAATATCTCCTATTAGTTTATGGGTGTATGCGCCTCAATTACGGATTGAAGTGAGAATACCTTCTAAAAGTGTCGTCCCAACAGGGGCGAGTCCTCCTGAGGGTTCCGCATGGAAGGAGTAACACAATAATGCTCACTCAGCTTGAGTAGTTTATCGGATGGAAACAAAGTTCAACTATTTTTCGATTCCTGTGTTCACAAAACTTATAGGTTTATTTCTGGTCATTTCTGGCATGTACCACTAAGGAAGACCTGAGAAC
The DNA here is from genome assembly GCF_000715545.1 of Opisthorchis viverrini. Lineage (NCBI taxonomy): Eukaryota > Metazoa > Platyhelminthes > Trematoda > Opisthorchiida > Opisthorchiidae > Opisthorchis > Opisthorchis viverrini. The sequence goes on from NW_008751676.1 coordinate 2,327,291, forward strand.
TTTTAGTGCTGCCACAGGAAACTCCGTGGCCTATAATTACATCGGGGCATTCTTGCAAGTTAAATATCGATACCTTTTATTGACCTTTTTGATATTTCCGTTTATATTTTGTGTTGGTCACAGAAATGACAAGTTATTTTGCCATTGTAACATTTATGTGAATCAATCACCCGATAAACAGTGAAAGTTGACAGTAAGATAGCGGTGATGGCATTTTAGAATGGGTTCAATCAGTCATCGAAATGACTTCAGTTGAGTAAATCATCAATTGAGCTTTCTCGGTCACTCCAAGAACTAGAGACATTCTGTCTGGCAATATCGATGACTTTTAATTAGATGCAGTTGAAGTCTTACCCTTACTTTCCTTTCACTGAGGGTTTTACTGACTACGTCGTCTATTCTGGATGTGCAAACCATAGCACTGCTTAAAGATGTCGGTAGTTCATTAGCCTAGAAATGTCCGAATGTTACCCTGGCTTGAAATGATTCTTCGGCATTCTTACAAACATGTTTTCCTCCCACATCTCAGATTTATACTACGCCTCCGCGTTGTCACCACGCTTCACGAATGACTTGGATAGAATTCGCCAAATCGTAGAAATCCCAGCTTTACCAAGTGAACTTTCTAGCGAAGTCGACTGTTCTCTGAAATATTCGTTAGATGTGAGGAACTTTGTGGGACAGGAGATTACACCTGTTCTGGTTTCATCTGTTTGGTCAATCAGTGGAACACCTAACTTAAACTACAAATATAAATTCAAAGTCACTGTCGTTCATGCCGCCACCGAACTTCTGACGTTTGAAGGCCCATTGATTATACTCCGTATGCCCAGACGTGAGTTTTTGCATTGCTTAAACCGCCTTTCTAACATAGTGAGTAAAGGTTTTTTGTCTTGAGCCTTTTTTGTCAACACACCCTTTTTTGTCCTACTCGCCTCGGAATTGCGTACTTTCTATGACCCACAAGAAAAATCGCCACACAAGCAGGTTTGTAAAACCATTATTTGTATTTTCTCGTGACAATACAATCTTCTACCATTATCTTCTACAAGTCACTGATTGTGGCTATCTTCGCAGCTGTACAACTTCAAACAGACACCGATATTGTCATTCCAAAACCATCTGTACCACGAAAACGTCATGCAGTTCCGAAAAATCACGAACTCGGGTAGGCTCCAACATACGAGCACGAAGAATCCGCATGGACTTCATGGTAACTTTCCTCCAAAACTCATACCAAGGGAGGTTTCTCAGTCCCTAACAAACATTTCTGGTAAGCAGTAATAATGTAGAAGGGAGTCCACACAAGCAAGAGCGATACTGGGAAATTCAATCAGTGATGTTTAGACTCGCGAATACTGCTCTTGTCGGTGTGCTTGTTGTGACTGACGAATTGGCTCACAGTTAGTTAAACCCCCTGTAGGGACTGTGAAAATAAGAAGGAACAAATGCATATCAGCAAGTTCACTGGATATTAAATAAAGCATAAACGCATGAGCAACAAATATTCCGCTAGGAATGGACAGGTTTTGCTGTTGACGTCAAATGTCAGTACTTGTTCAGATGTTCTGCCCACCAATATATATATCAAAAGCATGGCAGCTTGAGATGGCATATCGTGCAGAAAAAATAAAATTAAAACAATATCCTAGGGTTATCAAGGAATTTTCCACAAGATCATGCCAGAATATTCGTGAGGGGGTGGGAAGTGCTCACCCACAAGTAAACATCATAAACGAGAGATTCAGCTGGGTTCCAAGTGAGTCTCTCGCATAATCAGATTTGTTTGCAAATGAGTGTATTCCGCTAAGTTTAGATCCGATTCGTCGAAAGCCGCCTTCTGTCGAGAACTGGCAACCGTAAGTACACCATGAAGAGCTCAGGTATAGTCGTCATAGTGAGAAATTTCAGTGCACAATCAGAACGCCTTAATGCATCAAAGGCACCTGTCGGTCTTTCGTTTAGCCTGCATGCAAAACACAGTAATAAATTCAAACGTTTGTCCAGCTTTGTACTGGCCACTAGCTGATTATTAGCAGTATCATGTTTAGAAATTGTGGGTGAAGTTGTTTTACTTGGCGATCTCCGGCGATGAAGAGTCCTGGAGCCAGATTGACCAAATCGTCATCAACTACCACTGACGCGGTTCAATCCTTGACTACAGATCGTTCTAAAACACACAAGTCAGTTCAGCTCACGGTCTTTTCAATGCAGATTTTCACTAAAGTGTCCTGGTAAACTCCAGAAACAAGTTCATTGCTTATCAGTGGAGAAGTTTTGTGAGCCAAACCTTATCGGCATCCTCAGAAGACCATGACAACAATTCGGATGAAATAAACACAGCTATACGTGAAGCCGGGTACATTGGTTGTGTTGCTTTTGAACAAGCATGCAGACTCCACAGGGTCTCAGAAAATTCTCTGTAACTTTTTGATTCCGAGGTGCTCTTCTATTTTGGAGTACAATTTGGCTAGACGGCTGGCCAATGGACAGCTCGAATGTACCATATGCGTGGGTAGAGAGACATGTTGATACCATAGATTTCAAGATGAGAGGGGGCCAGTTCGGCTGGGAATGCATATAGGCTGTTCCAGCTAATAAGTCGAATAGGAACCAAACGTCTTTCCGTTAATGAATCAGTGTAAAATAATATTGTAAATCCAGTATATACCAGTATATAGATCGCCAAGCACAATGTTATCAAAAGCAGTTTAGTTACTCTTCCACCACTGTGCATGTGTGTTTTATTCGATGCGCTCATTTTGTGATCTGTGAGTCCAGATCTCGCCTCATTTAACGAAGTGCTAATATGCTTTTCTGCTGGACCTGATGAAGGCCCTCCATTATTGCCCAAAGATGGCGGAGCGTCCTTGTTTTCTGCTTTGACAGGGTTGCTCTTACTTATTTTGGAATAAGAACGTGTTCCATGGAGTTGGAGCCAGTCATTGACCGTATCTGTGTTTGAAAAAGGTACCAGATCAGACCGCACCCACCATAGGGGTATGGCTTTCATATCGAAACATGGCTACTGACTTTCCTCATAATTCGACGTCTATTTTTGACACGTGAGACCACCAAGCAGAATTTCCCCCTAGATAGAGGTACATTGATCATATCCTGTTACTTCACTAGGTAATTGAGTAGAGCCACTTACACCGCCGACTGACAATCGCAGTTTTTCTAGACGTTAAGAGAACCTTCGACTCTTTAGACAGATTAGCTCTCCTAAATATTTCTGGCCAGAATAGGATGCCTTTGAGGCTTTTAAATGTTCTTCACGTCCTTAATTCCCATACCTTTGGTCGGGTCATGATGAAACCAAAGGTTTGCTGGCAACTCGCGAGTCCGTCCGGGTCGTTTTCCTCCTTTATTCGTTCTGTCATTGACGTCGTGATAGCATATACCCCTCTGGGAACCGTTAATCTAGGTAAGGAAGTTATGCTCGAAAAGTAATGGCTTGGGGTTATGCGGTCAAGGCTTTTTCGTTCTATGGTTTTACATCCGCGCAAATTATTTAGCCGGAATGTCGGAGGTGATACCCTGTTTTGCGATTTGTAGCTTGAAAATGCAGTCTGACTTTAAGATTTCTCAATCCGAGGACCTTAAGTGTGTTCAGGTGTTCGATCGCCGGTTTCTCCTTATCACTGCAAGAATCAACTGGCTGTAGCGTGTTCGGAGCGAGATGGTGCGCAAGAGGTTATCTAGTAATGAATCCGATTCTCCGAAGTAGCAGATTAATTCTTCCAAGTTCTGATAGTCGGGGCATGTACTTGTAGGCCTAACAACCGTCTATCAAAGGAAGCATTGTTTTTTGTTCCGAACAATTGTTGGGAAAATGCTCGTGGAAACAGGGCAATTCCGTACAAGGTTCCTGTCCTTCCTACTTCTTTACACTCTTCACTGAGGCCACCTCATGTTTGTATAGCAGTTAAGCACCAGTATGTACTACTGGTGTGTTGCTGTCAATGATGATTCAGATGCACGGATGCAGGGTTGGGAAGGATGTAAGTAACCACACATTGACTGCAGTAACTCTACGAAAGAGCGTGGATCGGAAAAGGTAAGGCGAAAAAACCTGCAATCTGCCTGAAGTCCTCTTGACTGTTCGGAGTTCATGACAGGAAAGAGGAAATTTCGGATAAAGAATTTCTAGCTTCAAAAAACGCCTTACGACCAGATGGGTTTGTGTGTGTCGAGAGAACAAGCCAGTCAGTGTTATGCTCGTTGGAATTTCCATGCATATCAATCTCGTTTGAAGGGTCTAGCACGCGTTCTGTCGCAATTATTCTGGTGAGTCTATACCAAAGGGAGGATGTACAGGACTCGATTTTCTCTCTCATTAATGCTCATCAGTGGTATTTAACCTTAGCCTTACCGGAGTTTGAACTCCAGACATCTGACATGCGAAGTGAATGTACTACCAGCTTTCCAACAGCGAAAACTGAACGCACCTGAATTGTGACTTCTGAACCGGTGGACTTGTTCACGCTTGAAAAATATGATTGTCCTGTCCGACATCTAGAAGGCACCTTGATAACTAATTTTTCGGGAGGCTACATAAGCTGAAAATCACATTTAATTATCAAGTGTGGTCAACAAGAGGGAAGAAAGTTAGGAATGAATGTAAGCACAAGCCTCGCCCTTAGGTTAGCCTCAGTGGGTCTCCTTTAGGAATGAAAGAAATAGCGTGGCGGAAGAGTAGATTCGGTTGCCTGAATTAAACCGACTTTTCAAACTACGAGAGTTGCAAACTGTATATCTAAACACGCGAGGAGAACGATGATTTGGTTCTCTGGTGTATGTCCACATTATCAGAACCAGTCGAGGGACATACTCACGGTTACTACTCTAAGTTTGTCTGTTAGATCACGACACCTGACATCAGGTTATCGAAAAATACGCGCGTTACGTACATTAGTGATGTTACCTAGAGGTTACATGGGTATGGGTATCCATACTTTACCGACTGGTGCAATTGGCCGATTACATCCAAATAAACAAACTTACCTAGACTTGATCATTTAACCCTGTCTGTTAAGAGATCTGGTTTAACACGAGTAAAAAACGGTGCTTTACCGTGGTCTTCCTAGATGAATTGGGAGTTCAACGAAGTTAGCAGATGTCATGGTGTAAAGATATACGCGGAAAAATTTTTGCAGCATCACTAAAGGTACACCACTTATGGTTTCATTTAGACTTAGTATTATTTTCATAGTTCACGCAGGATCAACATGTGCCGGCCGAATCAGATGATCGATTTTTCAGACCCATAGTCGTATCAGGATGCTGAAGTACATTTTTGTTCGTGGTGCGGGGAGATCTCACGTTTTCAGTGGTGACCTCTTCCTGCTGTTGAAATTAATCTGTGCTGTAAACCTCAGGTGAATTTTACGGCCTCGAAGTGCCTTTCGTTAGAGCCTCCCTTCAACACAAACTTAATTTGTAGCTAAGTTCTTATTGCAAGATATTAAGATATTCGGGTATTTCGGCTACTGGTGAGCAGTCAGACTATCCATCTAAATAACGATCGTTCTCATGGAGGATAATGTAATAAAGAGGACCAGCCACCCTCGTCCTTGTCGTCGCTAACATCATAATGATTTCGGCACCGCCAAACACGGATTGCTTAGAATAGAATGACACTGAGTTCCATGAGCGTGTATGCATATCAGCCGATTGGCTATTGATAGATATTGAAATGAGAAATCCACGAGGAAATGGAAACTCATGAAGGTGGACGCCACTGGTTACTTTTCACAGGAGAGATTTTTCCGCATAAAAAGTACGTAAACTTCACGAATGACGGGAAGAACTTACCTAAAATGTACCAACTACATTTGTCGGTTGGCTTGACTGGGATGAGCCCAACACCTGTGGGTCAGGAACTTACCGCGTAACTTACCGACGCCTCTTAATTTCGGGCTACAGTGAAAATAAGTTCCGTGACGCTTTTTGAATCAGGAAGAATTTCCAAGGTCAGTACATGGTTTGCGGAGAAGAGCAAATGCTGGGACCACGTTCCCATGTTCCCAGCCGCTAGTTCTCAACTTATCCAAGCAAACGATTGGTACAGATTTCTCTGATTGTTCGGATGAAACTTTGGAACAGTTCGAGATCGTAGCGCTCCCACGAAGCACTAGATTTTTGCGCAATTGATTACAGTATATTTTATTACCGGTACCTGGCTCCAGAAATCACTTGGAATATCGTTTTCCACTCAACGTGTTCCGAGTTGTGGTGCCCTTCTTGTGTGATGGTTTTTCCTAGTGACCTCTTCTGTTCGTTGGCATATGACTCCTATAACCACCAATGTACATTCACAACCTGCACCCGAAGGCCTCAGTGAGTGAGATCAGATCAAGTTAAAACAGAAGATTCGACTTCACATTCTTTCTTGGCCACAGCTTTGGGCCAGAAGGACATTTGTAAACCTTGATCTACTCCCTGCCAAATCCTGTTTGTTTTACACTTGCAAACAACCTTCTTCTAGTTCATACTGACGCTTGCATAGGGACTGTGAGAATTGTTTTGAAAACTTTTGAAGTGAGAATACTCTGAAAGAAATATAGACGAGTCCATAAGGATTAGAACCTACTACTTGATCTGAATGCAAAACACGAGTTTTCACCCAGAAAGGGTCTGATACTACAGTTCCCTCCCTGTGATCAGTAAACGTCACCCCATTCGATTACGCCTAGGTATATCACCCACCAATGCAACGGATTTGAACGCTGTTCAGTGTTTAGCTCGTCGTCCCATTCCACCCCGTCTGTCCACTTAGATACCACGGCGGAACCTATTTTATTACTAATAATTTTTATGTGACCCCTACCGAACTACGACATCCATTCCGTGGACCATTTGGGTATTTTGTTCGTCACCTAACAGAAAACAGCTTAGCACAAAGCAGCAACATTTGAAGATAGAAGCCGCACTTGTGGGCGGCTACGTCATTAGGACGCCAGTAAGTCAGGTTACTAGATCAACGCTGTCAGATGGCCATCCGTTAGTGTGTCACTTGATTTCTGGGCCTAATAGTCACCTAGTCCTCTGATGTGCGAACATCTTGCCTAAATCAAACTGTTACAGCACCCATATAAACGGACTTTTCCGGTTAGTTGCTACTACCCGGTATTTTTACAGACCGTTGCTGTTGGTTTAATCGTTGTCTGTCAGTGAGGCTAAACTCATTTTGCACTTTTCGCGACTGCTCTTGAATGGCCACGTCTCCCGTACCTTTTTCTCATTCCGCTTTACCCATCTGCCCCGCTTACCACGCTTCACTTGAGGAACGATTGCTTATCGTCACTGATCCACCCAATCAATACAATAATCCACCACATTCTATTATCATTTATATGGGAGCACGTATGTCTATGTCACTGATTCAGTAGGATACATAAACCTTCCAGGATCCCACATTTATATTCACCTAAACGTTGTTTATCCTACAGGAAACAACGGAAGACAAAGTCTATGCCTTCTAGGTAAGTCGTGTTCGGCTTTGTATTGATTGAAACTTTGATTTCTCACAAGCACAAACCTAGAGAAAATCAAGAAAGTACGGTGCACGGGTGGAAGCTGTGACGGCTGCATACCGCCCTGTAGATTACAGATGATTTGAACGCTAAATTACCGGAGTATTCTTCCACATTCAACACACAGATCGCAATACCAGGGTCCAGAGTAGGTATAGTTTCCTAGACTTCAGGATCTTCATGGTTTGTGTACGGAGACATTAACTGAAGGGTTGTGCGATTTGTCCCCCATTCGATGCTCTGTTCTAAATGAATTCTTACCACTATTCTTTCCGGAATTCTTTGTGTGGCCCTTCTAAGGATTTCAAGGATTCTTTTTAACCGTTATTCTACCGATTGGAAAGTATCAGAGTTTGTTAGAATGGGAACACGATGGTCATATTCAAGAATGTCTTTCGAAATCACGTGGTTCCCTAAAGTTCAAGAAGTCTCACTGGGGGTGTCCTTTCGAAGTACATTTTAGCTGTCAGCCAGATTGCTGAATTTTCCCGCTTACGATAACCTGCATGCAGAGAAATTAAGCCAGGGACGACGACAGACTGGTAATTTAACGTTAAGTGAGGATAGATTCGTCAGAATAGGGAACCTAATTGTGGGCAGGTACCTGTACTCACATCATTCTCGTCCACTCAATTCTTATTATCCTGGGGTAGAAATGTGATAAAACGATATAAAAAAGGCCTGCTGATCCCGATTTTCGCTTTCGTGAATAATCCTCCCTTGTACACTTCTTTCGCCACTCTGTGTTTAGATTTCCAGACTTCTGACATGTAAGACAAGCGTGTTAGCATTACTTAATACTGCGTGGTACACGAAGCCTAAATAACTCTTCTGAAGAGATAGACGTGTTTGCACTTTGTGCGACAAAAATCGTTCATCGGATGCCTTAAGTGAGGTGGTGAACTCTAAGCCCTCATTAGCGTGGACCCACGCTCATTTATTTAAAGGACACTAATGTGTAAAAACGACAAAATATAAGTTGAAACGGTCAGAATACGAGCCCGCCACAACTACCTTATGCAAGTAGAGCTTGAACATTCAGGTGGACTTTGGATAATGACCCGTAGCACGAACTACACTGACTTCGTCCTGCCAAGGCCTCCAGCAAAGCACACAAAGAGTCACATGTATATATATATATATATATATATATCTGGAGGGCAAATGGCACATATGGTCACTAGACATTGCCTCAATGCAGTCCCAACATCAAGGATATGACTAGTAAGTGGCTACATCTAAAAATGTACTTCCCATGAACCACATTAATAGATCTTGTTAACTTAGTTTGAAAGTTGCTTCAGTTTTTCCTCAGAGTGGCTCGCTAACCAAAGGAACTGGAATAGATAAAGCAAACTGATAGTCATATGGGGGAGACGTGTCTGAAAATGTGAACGGTTTGAGGTCGGCTTTTTAAAGAGACCCTGACAATGTCCTCATTGATGATGTCCGTAAAGGTGAAGTAAACAGTTGCTAAGATCGTCGACGATGTCGGCGCCAATAAATAATCCCTTCCTCAAAACGTCGCAACTTGGCTTTTTGGCTAAATCCGGCGAAAAAACTGAGTGATTAAGATGTCTTTTTACTTTATGATTGCTAAATAAAGTAGCTGTGTTCTGTATTTGGATTTTTGCTATCTCAAGATGTAAAACCATTCTACGGAGACATCCGGTTTTCCCATGTAACCTGCACACATATAAAACTAAGAAGGCAAAAAGCAACGGTTTTTTCATTATCTGTGGGCAGCTCTTGAGTGTCAAGTTGGTTTTTTGAACGATGACTGGCTGCATAATCCTGTTTTGGACACAGACGATTGGCCTCCCTCTACAGGTCAATTATAAGTTGGAACCATAGATGATCTGAAGTGTCCGAGATTCACAGGGCCAATAATTTCCAATAATGACACCGCACTAGTCCCCATGTTTTTTGGCCTGAATTTAATTCACCCACCGGCCTAAATCCAGGATCATTACTGATAAATCTATTCGCTCTCAAGGGAACACATATTCGTTTTTCAGTTGCGTCCTATTTCCCACAGACCAGCCTAATTTGCTGACCATTAGTTTCATAGTCTCACTCAAGTGCTCTAATACACTCTCGTTACATCTGATCAACAGAAACACAACAAGCGTCAACTATTTTTCCCCGGGTCAAGAATGAAGCTGGAACTACCAATCAGTTCATCTACGTCTCAGCACCGACTGGAACTGATGAATGTCGCATAGAAATTGAGCTTTATACCAAGGATAATCAGAAGGTTGAAGAGGTGCAAGCCGGTGTTTTTAAGTACATCCAGAATCGGAGAGATCTTGAATTGGCCTACCAACTCCGAGTGAAAGTTCTCCACAATTCGAAGACGCTGTTTCAGAGGTCAGTGACGTCGAAGCCACTCGGTATCCTTCCATGTAAGTTGATTTGGTTCCATATCTCCAAAACTTTTATTTCATCGCGGCATGATACAGAACGGTAGAAATATTCAAACTATTATAAATTGTTCCTGATGAACACGTGCTATCAAGATGAATATAATATATGCCACCTAGGTAGCACGTTCATAGATTCGTGCCGCTGATGGCATTTTGGAATTAGGATTTTTCAACAGGTGCATACCCTTGAAAAAAACTCCCTAGAATCATCAACGAGGGTTACATTAGAGGGGTACATTTTATTAGGAAAGCTTCTTATCTATTCAATGAAAGGGTTGAAGGCATCAACACAAGTTGGAAATAATGTGGTGTTTCAGTGTCGGAATTTTCAAAACAGTGGAAATCGCAAGAAATCAAGACCCAAGTAATATTATAACTGAAACGTATAACTTACTGAAGCCAGCGTGGATAACTTAATTCCTAGGGCTGTTACCTTCATTGCAATGGGCGTACATGCAATGTTCAGGTGAACTCTGGATTTATCCCGTCCTAACTTTTTGTAAATAAACCAATCTATTGGGTAGGCCCAACACCTTACTTGTAACGGTACTAGAAGCATTTCGGCAGCCCGCAGTTTTTCCTGGGACTCACAAAAAAGGTGCATTTTTCAAGTTTTCGTCAAGCTTGTGTTTCACTTGAAACCAAATTACACGAAATTTGACAGATACACTCATTTGCATACCTATTTGGTTTTCACAGAAGGCTTAACCGAATCCCAGCTAAATCCGTCGTTTATGATGTTCTTATTCAAGAACATTAATTTTTGGCCATTCTTGGATAACTGCAACATAAAAGTAATTCATTGAACGTGAGTTCACCGGAGCCATACCACGTAGACAGCTTTTAAACTGATCACTGTCAAAATGAACATGATACTGAATAATCTTGGATGTGACCTGAAGCTTAGGGCACCTAGAACAGTTAGCAGTTGCTCTTGTGAATGTTTCGTTGCCGCATCGCATCGAACACTTAGTTCAATAAAAAATTACGCACATAAAGTTAGATAAATAAATTTTTCGATTTTTGTTTTTCGTGGACATTCTATGGAACTTAAAGCCAGCAGCGTTCAGGAACACCGAAACTCACGGTTGCTCGTCAAACAAGCGGCCCGGATGAGTATTGGTCTGTGTTTATGGTAACTTTGGTCAAAACAAGCTTTAAAATCTAGTGCACCGCCCGGTCGAGGGTTGATATCTTCAATTCATTAGAAGATTCAAAAGGTCATGTGGAAATGAACGTCTAATAAGTGACCTCCCCCAAAGAACATATGTTCAGAATGGACATGTTTATTATTTTCTCGTATCGGCAATCAGGAGTGCATGAGGATAAATGGTTATTCAATCATTGAAAACATTTAGAACAACAAATTTAAACGGACTTGTTAGTACCTTGTTACAATGGTCGCAAAAATACTAGTATTCTGCATAGGTCGTCATCACAATCAACTGCGCAGTCGTCCGCCTGTTGAACACAACTTTTCGACTCTTCCACCATTTATCACCAAGTTTTTGTGACAATTATCCGGTTCACTTTCACTTCACATGTTGAAGTTCGCACAAGCCGCTTTGATTTGTACACATACTCCCAGTTCTCAAGCAACAAACCGGTTTTTCATTTCAGTAGCTCGTCGAAAATCTGTAATTTAGAGCGGTTGCAGCAGGACCTTTGATTTTTGTAGTGGCAGTCAAACACCACCACAGCTTTTTTCACTTAATCGGCGATAACTGTAGAGGTACATCTGTATTTTCATACTACCAATTAATCGAACCGGTTGACTCACTTTTACTCTTCAGCAGTATCAGCTCTGTTCTGTGTGGCCCATGTTGGTGGCGTAAAGATAAACAGAAGAATAGAGGTATACAGGCTAAAGTAATCGTTACATCACTATCCTGAAGATGAGGTCGTCAGCTAGTTTGTCGGTTTCTTCGATATGTTTCCGGTTTACACTCGGTCGTTCGGACATGTTTGCTGCAGCAAGTGACTTCACCTCGGCTAATCTGATGAAATGCGGTTTTGTGTTAGGTTGGGTGGTATTCGAGAAAAAGAACTCCCAATTTTCAAACTAAACCCGATCGTCGGACAGGTCATTTCACGGAAAATCCTGGCTTAGCTCACCCGTGTAAACTCGACTAACTTCAGTCCTCACTGTTGCACAGAGTAAAAGACAATCAGAAGACTACAAGGTCAGTAAGATTGCATTTGTGATGGGGTGATTGTACTCAGTTGTAAGGAAAAAAGTTGGTGTTACTTCACTATTGCTTTCGAGGAAAGCTGAAAATGCCCAAATTTACAAAGCAACTAACCGGTTTCTTTCTTGAAAGTGTTTGGAATTTCCCCGTAACAGTTTCCCGTAACTATAATAAAAAATCCGTGAGTCTTTGTCAAAGAGGATTGGTTTATTGCACCTGCGAACTCAGTTGTATGGTCAACCCGCTCATCACTCAGTTCAGATGATTTGAAAATTCATCGAAACTAGCGTTGTTTCATTCATACAATAGGCTTACTTCAGTGTGAGAGGACGAAAAACGGGATCGATTTATCGAATCGACGGACGATCGGGTGTATGATTCAGTCCCCACCCTTATTCACCATGTAGTCTTTAGAAACACAGATCAAGCGAGACTATTAACCATTTGTATCCGGCATTCTATGCTACACTTTACGCTACGTGTTACACAGTCTAATTGCACCCATATTTCATGGATGTAGGTAGGCAGAAGCTACAGTTTAAAGCCATTCCGTAGTGGTAAAAGTGCATCAGGAACAGCATAGGGGGAGTCGAGTGCACCTGTCACATAGATAAGTGTAGATAACACTTTCCAGATTATGGTTTTGAAGGAAGCAGCTTCAAGACCAGCGTTTGCAACCTGGTTTTGCAAATATGGAACAAAGAAGACTGCCAAAGTCCATAAACTCATACATTTCTGATGAAAAAAGGACCATGGAGAGTTTATTTATACACTTCCCCAACCTTCAGTCAGAGGGTGTTGTGGATGAAAAGCATCAACCGTAATTGGCTGGCTGAGTTGTTAGCTCACTAATCTTTACGCACGAAGAATATATAATACATGAGGCTTTTAACGTACACCGCCAATTCGCTGAATAGAAAGTGTTCGGAGGAACTTATGTAAAAATGTTCATAACGGAGAAATTTTCTGTCTGAGAAATGCGTTGAAAAAATTCGGCTACCGGTGAGCTTTGATCGCGCTGTTTTTCTAAATTACATCCACATTTAAACTGTTTCTTAATTTCATTTCAGCTACTATCCCTTCGCGACCAGACTTGATGTTCTGCAGACAATGTAGGTCCATGTTCCTCAATAAATTAATCATGTTCCGAATATTGGATCGTTTCAACATTCAATCGTTCGCCAGGCTTAGACCTGGAAATCATTAAATCCTTAAAAATTGTCGTTTTTTAAACATTCACGTCCAAATTTCACTAATTAACTCAGAACAGTCTTGCTTATTTGTAGAGAATAAATCACCTAGCTCACTTTCATCTGATGGCATAACCCTAAGTTTTAGGAAATCAACGTGACAAAACAAGTTCTGTTCTATTTTTTAAAACGTCTTAGCATAAGCGCGCAGGTTATTGCTACAACAGATAGACAGACAGACAGATGGATGGATGCATGGATGGATGGATGGATGGATGGATAGATGGATGGATGGATGGATGGATGGATGGATGGATGGATGGATGGATGGATGGATGGATGGATGGATGGATGGATGGATGGATGGATGGATGGATGGATGGATGGATGGATGGATGGATGGATGGATGGATGGATGGATGGATGGATGGATGGATGGATGGATGGATGGATGGATGGATGGATGGATGGATGGATGGATGGATGGATGGATGGATGGATGGATGGATGGATGGATGGATGGATGGATGGATGGATGGATGGATGGATGGATGGATGGATGGATGGATGGATGGATGGATGGATGGATGGATGGATGGATGGATGGATGGATGGATGGATGGATGGATGGATGGATGGATGGATGGATGGATGGATGGATGGATGGATGGATGGATGGATGGATGGATGGATGGATGGATGGATGGATGGATGGATGGATGGATGGATGGATGGATGGATGGATGGATGGATGGATGGATGGATGGATGGATGGATGGATGGATGGATGGATGGATGGATGGATGGATGGATGGATGGATGGATGGATGGATGGATGGATGGATGGATGGATGGATGGATGGATGGATGGATGGATGGATGGATGGATGGATGGATGGATGGATGGATGGATGGATGGATGGATGGATGGATGGATGGATGGATGGATGGATGGATGGATGGATGGATGGATGGATGGATGGATGGATGGATGGATGGATGGATGGATGGATGGATGGATGGATGGATGGATGGATGGATGGATGGATGGATGGATGGATGGATGGATGGATGGATGGATGGATGGATGGATGGATGGATGGATGGATGGATGGATGGATGGATGGATGGATGGATGGATGGATGGATGGATGGATGGATGGATGGATGGATGGATGGATGGATGGATGGATGGATGGATGGATGGATGGATGGATGGATGGATGGATGGATGGATGGATGGATGGATGGATGGATGGATGGATGGATGGATGGATGGATGGATGGATGGATGGATGGATGGATGGATGGATGGATGTTTACTTTACCGCGGCTATGCACCGCTGATACGGAACCTTTATTTGGCTTGGTAAAAATATGATCAAAAAGCCTGTAGTCACGTGCAAAACATAATGCACTGCATAGACCTTTGCAATTAGTGACAGGACACTGCAATTTTTTCTTGCCTTACATTGGGTAGAGCTTTAAAATAGAACCTAATATCCCAAGAAACACACTTGTTAGTCCATCCACAGGGCTTTTTGGAGGTATGATACAACCTGTTCTACATTTTGGATGGAGAATATTGCTACCATTGGTTCTTCGTTATTATGAGACTGTTGATTGCCTGTTGGTCAGCGATGAAGATTTGGTTAAGTGGACAGCCACTCTGATAACCTACCAGTATGCCAGACTGCCAGTAAGCGAATAGCCTATCTCGTTGGCGCAGTGGAATCATCGAAGTAAAATGCCTAAAGAATTGCGGTGTGGAGTTTAGGGTTGCTCTCTGTATTATATTCTAACAAAGCGAATCTTTGTCAGCTGTCACAGTAACCTTGGGTGATGGACGTGTGGATGTTTCACACTTAGTGTTTCTTGAATTCAAGGGTGTGTTGGATTTTCTTAACCAGTCGGACCTTATGAACAGGAGTCTTTTGAATGTCTTGCTTCAGGTGTCTGTGCGGCTGTGACAAGTTCTTTGTATCCGTAGACTGGTTGTGTCAAAATAGTTCAAAGGAATCTTCCTAAAATTTTTTCTGCAGTAGGCGGTACCTTGCTTTGCAGCCGCAAACTGTGAATTAGTGCTGTAGGACACAGAATTTGAGCATGTCATTTTAAAGTGACGGGGAGACCGCATGTTGTTAAATTGATTCGAACATCTTACAAGTAACCGTATCTCTGATGATAGTGCACCAATATGAAATCCTTACGCGAACCCCAAAGTTTGAAATCACATGTAGTATTTTTTGCCACTCGTGAATTCTCAAACTATATGTCCAGACCACAACACGGACTGTGTTGTTTCGCTGTGTTAAAGAGGTCTTGAGAATTAAGGCCTGAATAATCTGGAATAAATGACTCGCAGTGGCGTGATCAGGAAACGAGTACAATACAGTACGAATACGAATACGAGTACGAATACAGCAGGTACTTTGGTTTTAGAGTGCAATAAGAAGCACAAACCACGGTAACTCGGTCACGTAATGTGCCAACAGACTCACTGTCCTATCCACCCATACCAGTTAATTCCAAAGTCAAATTCGTAATGGCGTTAATCAAACGTTTATCATTTACATTCTGTCAATTTGGTTCGCTTCCCGTAATACTCTCCGCGAGAGACCGGACACAGCCTATATGGCGCACTCCCCGATTACCACAAAATATCTCTGTCAATGCAGGTAGTAATTCGAGTGCTCTCACGCGCGCCCGCCTTTCATTCTATGCCTATCTGCGTGTCCATCTGCTGTGACATCCACGGTCGTATCCATTAGTTATTTACACTTTGGCCGTGTTATATTACGTTTTTAGTAAAAGCTTGCCTATCGGTCGTAATTCTATACACCAGTTCGTTGTGTTGCTTTCCACCCAACATAGTCAGACAACATAGAAGCTCACTAGCGGTTACAAATAGTTTACAGAACAGCTTTCTTGCTGGTAGACGTGCAGTGATTTTGGAATTCTAACTGCCGATTCAGGAACGGCGGAACTACACGGTACTACTCGGTTAATATTCCAATCCTTTTCCCCAATAATCTATGAAGGATTCATTCTCTGATATATCGATGGGTACGGCCCGCCTCGTGATTCCGACCACTTTCTGCTGCATACATGATCCAACTAGGGTCTCAACCAAATGTGATTGATTCAGGGGTATTTATTGCTTACCAGTCTGTAGGTATGGCCAAGGTGGACTGAAACATTGGAAACCGGCCAGGTGACTGATCGCGATGACTACGCCCATTAAATGTCCTCGTTTGTATACACAATTGCAGGCCTGTTTCCCGCACGGCAGCCAGCAGATGAGTCCGATGCTTCCATCAGCAGCTTAGGGCAGCGCTCCACGCGTGCAGCAACCTCCGTGAGTAGAGATACCGCCTCCAAGTCACTGTAAAAGCTTAGCAAAATAAAGTCCTTTGCATACCAATTTGGTTTTGACAGAAGACTCACCTGGAACGCAGCTGAATCTCTCGTTTTTTTATGATGTTTTCTAAGCAACTAAGTGTAATGCACCAGGCTGCCTCAAGTTTCGGTTGGTACGATATTAAGGATTTTGCGATATATGTATAGATGTAATACACTACTCACGAGGTTGCTGAAAACCATTTGAAAACCCACGACCGATTTTGCCCTCGTTGAGTTCCATCGGGTGGGCGCGCTCCCCAGATGTGAACTCTCTAAGTCCTCGATGACTTCGGGAGTAGTGTATTAAATCTATACTGTAAAAGCTTGTTTTACTATCGTGTTCTAATATCCTGTCATGGAGTTGACCCATGAATGTTTTTTCCACATGCCGGGTGGGCTAGAAGTTCTTCGGCCGATCAGTGATTTTGAGCTAGCAACTAAGTTAGTGCCTGGTGTGTACATATGGAAACTGGGAAACATGGGAAACCCTTGTATGTACCCCTCAAAAGTCTCCCCCAAGTTCCTACGTATTTTTAAAACGAATGGCTTCAAACAGCTCTCCAGACTCCATACGTGAAACTATAACGCATCAGTAAACGCTTTAAAATGGCGTTCATAAACGGAAAAACGGTCAGGAAAATGTCGTCCAATCCAAGCATTTCCAGATTTATTAAAAATATGGTGCCTACGGTTCACAACCCCATCAGTTAACTTCTCCACATCCACCAAGCTCGTTGGCTCCTAAGTCTTACAACACTATAGTGAACCGACGTGGCCACGAAATCCGACATCGTATAAGATTTTCTGTGGTGTTATTTAGTGCATACCCAGCGCTTGTTGGCGTACGAGATAAAATCGCTTTGAAGGCCATTGTCGTGGTTGACATCGGTGTAAAAGAAATGTTCCGGATGAATCACTATGTAACCAGAGAGTTCATTAACCGGTGTTCTTACACAGGAAATGGTTCTTGAAGATCCCGTGCGACTGTGGGACAAAACTCACCATGACTTTTATGTTTTAGATGTTGTGTTGTATTTTGGTCTACAATGTGGGTACCCCAAATGCATTCAAAACGCTTTACTCCTGGCTCGATAACTTCGTTATTCACATACTTCCTTATTATAGGGTTCTGAGAATGTTTCCTCTGTTGGTATCGGAAATAAGTACGGTCTGCCTAGTTGGAATACCGAAATGAAGGTTAAATAAGTCTGAGCGGTAATTTTGAAAATGACGGTGGTGGTTTTGCCTTTGGCGTATAAAATGCCATTATGCTTTACTGCCCTTCTTTGGGTACATGAGATAGCATTATTTGGTAGTAAAAAATAGACTGGTGAGTGACGCCAGCCTGTTACAACTTGTTCATCAAAGTCTATACATCTAATAATCGCAACTGGGAAATCTCTTTTCATTGCCTTCCAGTGAAGGAATTTGTCGCCAACATTGAGGCAACGGTGAAAATTGTGGAAGGAAATCCGGCTGTTCAAGTTCATTTCTTCAATACGGCACCAACCATTTCAGAAAGCTACTGTTCTATGGCGTTCCATGTAACTCAGTCTCTGGGCGGCTCTTCAGTACAAAAGTCAACAAATCGTCCGTGGGTGCAGTTCGACGACTTAGCACCAGCTTCTGTGTATACATATAACATTGTGGCTGTAGTAATGTACGATACGGTTCATATTTATGAAAGAATTTTGCCAGCAATGGAAGCACGAACACCAGAAAGTAAGGACTGATTGATACTTTCTACTCGAACACTCAAATAAGTTAATCCCGTAAGCCGTGCAGAGCATTTTTACTTATCGGCAGACTATCCAAATAAATATGGTATTCCTTTCTGTTCAGATCAATACGATTTTATCAAAATAGGTTTAGAAAGCATGATGCTTGTGTGCTTGATTAGACATACAGCCTGTGTTTACAGATACTAATAATGGCTTGCTGTGATGCCATGAGACTGGATACCAACGAAATGTATTCGGCCAGACTCTTGGATAAATCGAAATGTGCCCCATAACACATGGTAGCATGTCGCTTTGAATTGACCGCCCTCCTGATTGTCCCCCATTCGTATCATTACGGAGTGTTTCATAGTCAGATTCTCTTCCAATGTCGAAGCGCTGAAATCTCGAAAACTTAGACAAGATAAACTACAGTCGATATGATAAATTCCATAGAAAGAAGAAAGGAAAACCATCAATTCGGATGAATGGTTAATAGCCTTTTCCACATTAACTCATCACTGGCAGCTGCCGGATCATATATCAAGTGAATTGCCTTCACCAATAAAACATTTTTCGAGGTGCATTGAAACGAAGAGCTGAGAACTGCTACGATGCACCCGAACGACTACCATAAGTACCGTCCTCTCGTAAAGGTGCTTCACGGCATTCGGTCTACTTATGACAAAAACGTAAAAATCGAATTAACAGTTGTTTTTTTAGTTATTTTTCCGCTATCCAAAACCGAATAGTCAAATACCAGAGGTACTTCGAGATAAATTCTTCCTGGCCGAAACCGAAACGCGGCAAAACAGCTCCAGGTGTAGATTTGTTGTTCCGTGACGTTTCAAAGTTAAGTTAAGTTAAGTTCTTGTTCTCATTTGTTTTGATATGTCTGTACAATCCTAAATTCAGTCAGCCGTCTGCAAATGTTCTTTACCAGCACCAACGAAAGGGGTTGTTGTGGTGTTCGGAAAAGTCAGCAATCATGAAATCACAGAAGTAGCCACGTTAGGAACCTCCAACCATCTGTGTCTAGCAGATAAGGTGAGATTTTTTGGCGGATATATTGAATGAATCATCCGCCTGGCGGCAGGCGAAGAAAGATTTAAAATAACATTAGATATACGCTTAATATAGGGTCCAGGACACCAGTAGCAATTAGTAATTGAAGGGCTTGCTTCCTTCCAGAGGCGTCTTATCCAGAAATGAAACCCTCCTAAACATAAAAAGGATTTACCAAACCTTCAAACAACTGATGTCTGCGGAAGGCAAATTGCTTGACCCATTTCCGGTAACTTTCAATCATAAGAACCACTCATGCATTCATTGCGTCGAGTTGCCTGAACCAGCAATGACCAAACACCGGTAGTTTGAATACGTTTCTTGAATGCTGATCTGTTCTTCAAGCTGAATGCCCAGCCTGGATCCGGGCTTCCAGCTGCTCCAAAAGGTCCGTATTCATACCAGCCTTCTTGTTTTGTAATAGTTCGGGACCTAACTTTTCATTTCACTGGAATGCTCCGTTATTGTAGGAATCCAAGTCTTACTGTTCTTCAGCAGTCATCCATGTTCGCTGGCTGCTCTTCACTACTTCATAATATGGCCATCAGACTGCCGTTATATCTGGCTACTTTCCAGGTCTGCGGTCGATCTAATAGTGGTCGATAGGTCATGCTACATGGAAGAACGGACCTTAGCGGGCACTTACAGTAGAACCGGAGCTGTTGTCTTAAGAAAGCTTGTCGATAGACAAGGTCTGCAGGCAATTAACTGTTTGGCACAT
This sequence comes from Opisthorchis viverrini, assembly GCF_000715545.1. NCBI lineage: Eukaryota > Metazoa > Platyhelminthes > Trematoda > Opisthorchiida > Opisthorchiidae > Opisthorchis > Opisthorchis viverrini. The sequence continues at coordinate 2,347,540 of NW_008751676.1, forward strand.
ATCGCCTGAATTGTTGGCAGTATCAAACCATTTGCAGCTCAGTTGTTTATCTCCAAATGATCAAGTTTCTCTTGATTTATCCGTCGAGTTCGGCGAACATTCGTCTGAAGTGAGAGACGGGAAGATGTAAAGCGCTCCTGATCATTTGGTGCATCGTTTGTTCTTCCATTCAAACCTTGTGAGTCTGAGGTCCCAGTCACGTGACTTGTCTAAACATTGGTAGATGTATACAGAATGAGGCGAAAACTATTGCCCCAAACAACGTCAGGTTTAGAAACTCATTGAAGTTAGCAAAAAGCATATGCCAAACACAGAAGTTCTCTCATGGAGAAATGAAGGTTGCACCAGAATGTTCCGATAGTACGAGAATTGATTGATGGTGCTCTTTTCAAGTACATTACAAACAATTTGTGGAATGGCTTACCGCACTTGACAGGACTCGTGTGCTTGCCAGTTCGGACTACTGTTCTTCACTGACAGCTTTGGATGGATTAAATTTCCACAGCTGCCCCTATTATGAACTATTATAATATTATCCTGGTAAATTTCGGACGATATATTCATATCTACTGAGATCAGGCAAGCTCCTCAAAGAGAATCGTTCTCCGGTAGCATTGCATCTTGCCGTGCTGTAGTTGATTCACTACCTGTACCAATGTACCTGTCATCACGGTTCCCACAACAACCAACCACACAGGATCTGCTTACTGGCTGGTTCATTGTGAATTCTTGTAAAGTCTTCAACTTGATGCCTATTTAGCGTCCGGTCAGCCGGTCTTCCCATCGCGTCACAAGGGGTAGGTCATAGCAGACTTGGAAAATAAAAGCGCAATTCTTGAGCCAACTGCATAATTGCCCCAACTAATGCTTACTGAGTGGTTGATCGGTCCAGCTTTTCCAGTAGCCAACGAAAATCAACTAATTAAAGGAACGATGCCGTTCTTACCCGAATAGAGACCACGGCAGGTTGCTTATCAGAATGAACGTCAGTTAACAAGCAGTGAGAATAACTAATGAGCACGTCTCCAACTGCTGCCTGTTCACCGTGTTTTTAACTAAGGCTAGGTCCTGCAGCACCTGTTTGGCGACACATCAAATATGCCGCACCTACTGATATGTTCGATCATCACTGAACTAAAAGATAGCGTTTATTACTGTTTTATTCTGAAGACAAATGTCTTGGGTGAATTGGGCAAACTCAACACATTACTAATATAGAACTTCCAAAAGGTTGACCAACTTTTTACCGTAGCATTTCCTCTGTAAGCCTACGCCCGGTGGAAGGTGGCTCCAAGGGAATTCAGCTAATTTGCCCACCAATTTTTCCGGGATGCAGATTTGTTACCATGCTACTAAAAGGACACCAAAAAGGTCAGTACTCCACATCATGGTATGTTCTACTGTTTCTGTCCCGTGATTGGTGGCATAGCTAGGCAAAGTGACAGTTTATTGTTAAGGCCATAAAGCGCTTAAAATATGCATTTGGAGCAAGGTACAGACTATGAAGATAGACAATCAACTCCTACATCAGGGAATGCCGTCTCAGTAGCCCTAATCTTGAAGACCTCTGGGTGGTGTTCACAATAGTGGGTTTCAATTTTGGAAGCATGATACAAATTGTAAACAACTTGATAAAGATAACTAGATAGCCAGAAGAGTTAAAAAGCTTGTTCCACATAAAAGAATTCTAAGCCTTTGTTTCTTTGCTTGAAACGTTAGTAAGCGGAAAACCACATTTCATCCTGAGGTCGTAGACTTACCTCTAAGTTTAAACGGAGTTTCCACTGATGCGCATCAAATCGCAGTTTGTTAAATTCGTTTGTTATTTGTCATTCTGTACTTATCTTGTGTTTACGAGTTGTGAGTTGGAAACTAAACTCCGGTGATTAGTTCCCAGGTTCCACATGTTAACCCGCTGGCGCGCACGGCGGCCTAGTCTGACAGCTAGTTAACAATAAATGGTGAGTTCCAAGAAGAATGAAATAATTGTGCAGTACTTTTCGCATTTTAACGTCAATACATCTAATTATCAAGAGAGAGTATCCATCTCGTTTGGGCCGCGTTAGAAATGGACTTAACTGGGATTGTGGTCAATCGGTTCACTCCCTTCCTTGACTTTTCTTCAGCCTCAAAGATGATTATACCGGAATCCATGCAAGGCTTTGTGTAATAAAAGTCGTTTGACACCCGAAAGCTTTTTGGTTTTAGTTGGTGAACGCTTCCAGTTGGAAAGTGCACAAGTGGAGAATCACAATTTGGAGCTTAGATGGACAGGCACAACTGCTTGGAACAAGGTGAAAGTTTTGCTGGTCAATGGGGGACGCACAGCAAAACACGAATTTCTCGGCAATTCAGGCAGGATTGATGGGCTTCAGTCCTGCTCATCCTACGAGCTGCTATTTGAGTTGTACGCGGGTACCATCCTACTTGCCATCTCTGACAATTACATCTTATACACGGAATATCCAGGTTAGTGAAGAGTATTCCAGATGCACACAGGTCTTGGAAATAGAGAAACAGGTTTCTTATTTGCAGAAGTTATTCGGTTCTCAGTGCACGCTATCCATAATTGTGATGACATTAAGTACTGATTTCATGCATCACATGTAAAACGTCGAGTATGCATGGCCACAAGATGGATGCCTTCGACATATTCCTCAATTTCGCCTCTCACTTCACCTTTGGTTTGTTAGTGTTTGTGGGTTTGCTTGTTAGTGTTTGTTAGTGTTTGGGTACATCGAATCTCGATTTAATATTGTACATTTATGATTCACATTTCTAACACCCCTCCTGCCAAATTCCGCCATTTCTTGTATTCCTACAACATTTTAGCATAATAATACGCATAAAGAGACCTTTCACTTCAGTGACGCAGATGGATTTAGGGTCAACAACACTGCACACAACTTTGAGTTTTGCTCCCTAGCGGAAGAAATCGTCAAAAGTGTAGCACAATCCGCAGTGTTGGTTGCTCTTCGTATATGTCTGGGCTGTTGCAACAACCGGAGTGTGAATTTTATCGCCTTCGATGGAACCACTTCAATTATTTTCATTTGTGCGTCAACTATGTGCACATTCACCTAGATTAGGCCACTGGACACATTGCTGTGCGATTACTCGAACGAGACCATTTGTGCGGTCGTTCGGACTATTAAGACAGAGTTTACTCAGTACTGGTAATCAGCGCAAACTTCGTTCCAACACTCATTTCGGGCAATGAAAAGTAACATTCTACCTGACTGTTACTTTCTGGTGGGACAACACACGTAAGGAACCTTGTTTTAGGGGACCCTACTTATAGTTAATCACACCTTTTCTCGGAAGAGGCCAGTTTGTAGGAAAGACTCTTGGCAAGCGGTACTTTCAGTGTTCTGTTCAGGAGGGATGAGTTTGTTTCTTGAAGTATTTTGTGTCAAGTTGGACTCCAGAGCAACAGGTAGTTGTCGAGGACTCGTTATTACAACACAGCTTTAATTGATCGAAGAGGGAACAAACTTTTTCTCCGTTTTAGATCTTTCTAGTGTCGAAAACCTACAGGTCACGACAGATGAACTCGGTCAACGTGTATCTTGGAACCAGAAGACACATGAACAGTGTCAACTCGAATACGAAATATCGCGTTTATCTGACGAACCCGATGTGAAAACGAAGACGGTGCTTGTCAAAACAACCACACACACTTTTACAGATCTGGTTCCTGGAGTACTTTATTCTTATAAAGTGCGCCTGATGGCTAACCAGGTACCTGTCAGTGAATACTGTGAGACGGTGGTGGCAAAGCCAGTTGAATGTAAGTAAATTTTGTTTATGTATGTACGTATATGCACAAGATTACTGGTGACACATACATACATGGGGGTAGGAAGAAGCTAACCTTCCTGGAGGAATGGGCTTCATTAGTTGATTGTAATCAACCATCAGCGTTGTTGCATTTTGTCAGTCCTGAAATATAACAATGCTTTCGATTCTGGGGTATTTTTTGGGGGATGCACAGAGCTTGTGTGACTTTGTGTTAGATAAGTGATGATGACATACAAGCAAACAAATCTGAGAGAACAATTGTCCTGATGAAAAGTATAAACCAGGCTCGGAATCTTCCAAATACATAAAATAAATAATAGTTTTACTGCATGTTTGATTCACGAAATTTGTTCTCCCTGAAACAAAAAATCAGAAAACTATTCGTTATTCGAATGATTTAAAGTCTACTTATTGCGCAACAACGAGGTAAAAAAGCAATCTTGTGAGGACTGTTGGATCAGGTCGTATGAGTCAAAACGGTACTTTGGACAGCTAGTTTAAGCAGATGGATGGAAGGGTTGAAATAGATGTTACATTAAATTTACCCTTTGCTCATTTCTGGAACAAAGTTTAATGAAATGAATGCCTTAGTGATGAAAACAAACCCACCGTTTCCCGAGAATTTTTGCGCAAGGCGAAACCTGTCGCCTTTGGAACAACGGAGTGAGTACGGTTTGTTTCTTGATTATTGCCATTCATAAGAAATGTCCAATGGGGCTTATTGCCTCTTGAGAAAAGTCATCATTTCTGGGTAGCAAACTTGCGATCGATTAACTTATGTGGCAAAGCCAGTGCAACAGTTTCATTATTATAAAATCTCAAAGGAAACCCGTGACATGTTACGCCAGTGCATTAGCATCTGTAACACCCGGATACATTGAGTCAGAGTGGTTTCCCTGACTATCTTGGGTTGTGGCCTCTCGTTCACTTACTAGATTTATCTTTTAAACTGATGAGGACAGCCAATAACACGAAGAAAACCGCTCCACTTCTTCTGTACGGCACACTGGAAGAAACTTCTTTCTTATCGCCAATAGGCTTTTCAATATTCTCCACTGGTTCGTCTCGATGTCCAAATCAAACTATTGATTCTAGACCCTTAGCAAACATGCATTGTAACGCTTCTAAATTCAGATCAACTTTGCCTATATACATTGCTTTATGCTCAAAAGCAGGCGCATGAAGATAACTGACTCTCCCTTCCTTTTCTGTTCCATTCAAAAGCTGTCTGTCCATCTCGTGAGTAATAAAAATTTTAACCTTAAATTATATAAAATTATGAAATACATGGTTTTAGGTGGTTTGGGGATGCGTCAACACTCTGATCACAAACTCAGCTGATCCATCAAGATATCATACTATTTCATGTACCAAAAGCTTTAACACTTTCAAAAGAAAGCTTTCCTGATATAATATATAGTTAGCAGAAGTTATGCGATTTCGCACCATCAAAACATACCACAGAAGGTAAAAGTCGTCTGATGAGACTTCACCAACAGGAAGAACGTTACTTCATCCTTGATCGCCCAATAATTCCTCCGGGCAAGGGCTTCTCCTCACAAAACACTTTGCTGACACACGGGTCACTTGGCTTAGAACAACAACACCAAACAAAACTAGGATGAAAAAGCCATTTCTCGTGATGCAAACGTGCTGCTGAATGACGGACAATATCAAAGATCATTTTTACGAAATTCGATTACTTCAAGGCTTCCTTACAATCGGCCACCTGATTGGTGAAATCTGGGTTACAGTTAAGCGTCGTTGGTGGTCATCCAATCCGCTAAGATCGCATGGCTGATGACAGTAACGTAGAGACGGTAAGCCATCCCAATCGTAGCACCCATCGCCAATGTCACCGTCATTACTATCGTTGTTACCATAATGATCAACATCAACGTTATCGTCACGATTGCCATCATCATCTGCCGCAAAGGTAATAGATTCAAATAAACTTCGCTAAAAGTAAATAGTTGAGCAAATTATGTGGAAAGAAAGACTTGAAAATGATCTGTCGTGAGCAGTTGCTCCGCGTTTCGGTGCAAAAAACCCTGAAGAAAGATGAAATCTGAAGTTTTTTGAGGATTTCTTTGTTATTCTCAGATTGACACATTTCAGAAATCTCGGGTCATGAGGTTCTTTGGTCACAACAAAACTGAGTCCTGAAAATCTTGGCCACTAAACATTTATGCCGCGGTTTTTAAATCAAGTTCTCCAATAAAATGAATGAATAGGACATCTAAACTAAACCAGTAGTAATTAGCTGGTAATAACTAACAGTCCACGAAGTTGCTATTCGATAAAATAAGCTAATACCTTTGAGAGAAGGCCTCGAAATAATATTCAACTACAAGTAGGTGATGTAACTGCTAGTGTTGCAGTGAATTCCAGATGTGAGCTCGATGTCCTTAAATTAACGCTTTCAAATTGTTACAAAATCCTTTCTAATCTCTTGTCCTGAAAATTTTGTGAGAATATAGAACAAAAAGGCCTAGGCTAGAGAAAGCAGTCATTTGAAAAGTTGCATTTTTGTATAGCTGTAGTGCATGAACCTGCTGGGTGTGGTTGTCTGCATCCGTCCACTAGAAAACTTGAGAACGGAAGGGACGTCTTTAACAGTAGATTTACTGTGCGAAATTCACATGTTATCTTTGGACGAACTATCGCAAGAGACAGAAAGTATCATTCAGTGCATGTGGGTGAGCCAAAGGGAAGCTAGGAAAGTTATACATAAAACGTATTTAAAAAGAAGGAAACTTGTGTATTTCCACGATATCTGATTGTGAATGTAGTGGACAGACGTTCACACTTAGCTCGGTGGGAAAACTAAATCCCCTATTTGCCACGGTCATTCTTGACATTCAGACCATTAACATCATCTTCCCGATTGCTGCTACATGATTACGCCATATTTAACAAGATAAATTTTCTTTTCAAATTGTATGTGTTGCGATGAAACAGATAATTTATGGTTTGACGCACCTGTGACTAAGACAGGAAAAATTTACATTTGCATGTGAAGAAAATCTAATTTCGACACATGCATACCAGTTTGCATACCAGTTTGGTTTTGACGGGAGACTTATCTGGAATCGAGTCGAATCTCTCGCTTATGACGTTCTCAAAACATTGAAACTGAGATTGAAATAATTGTTTACGAGTTTTTTCCGGCGGTCTCTTGTTAGCCTCCGCAGCAAGGGTACTGCATTTAGTCCTTACTAAGTAACTGCTGAAATTAGGACAATCATGCACACACAACGGTTAGCCTAGTGAACAGAGATTTTTATTACCTCGTTGTAACATTACACAAAACTAACTTGAGAATGGAAGTGCATAGGTGGACATTCCATTTTTCGGGCAACGTACCAGCACATCCTACTAACAAATCCTTCCCAAACACAAAGTGTGAACTTCGCTTCCTGACGTTCACGATCTTGCAAGCAAAAGAAGATCCAGATTTATGAAACACACTTTTTTCCACTTTTACTGTTTATCTCACATTAAAAATGTACTTGTGTAAGTTAGGTAAAATTTAGTGATGCAGATATTCCGATAGGTAATTTCAAATGTATAAAATAGCTTGTTCTTTGGATCGTTCTACCTTTAGAAAAAGTCCCCTTCCCGTCGATTGTAATTGAAGTGGCAAACAACCTCAAATCTACTTCACAATCTGTAATATTCACACCTCCGAGCGGTCTGGAAACATGCCAAATAATCTACACCATTATCCGAAAAGGTTCAGATGGTACAAAAAGAATGAGTTTACCACAAACAGAACAGGAGAATCTGCGAGCAGCTAGCGAGTACACGTACCAAATCGAGGCTACCAAAACATATTCTGGAGGGAAATCATTCCGTGCTCTATCGAACCTCCTGAGGTTGCGCACAAATCCCGGTGAGTATCTCAGTTATATTGGTTGCAAAACTTTCACCGCAGGATCGCTCATGGTGCTCGCTGTTTCGGGATTATAGTGTCACAAAGCATGATTTTGTGTTCTACCAACAATTTGGCCACTCATCTTTTCTTTACTTTGCTGGATGACGTCAACTGACCATGGAGTGGCGTAATTCCAGTTTACAAACAAATGTCTAAACTGTGCGTTAGTTTTTAATTTCTCTACTTAGTCAGTAAATGTGCTCAGTCTGGCCTTAACCATGAGTGGGTATATTTGAAGATGGAGCAGAACAATTCTATACTGGACGTGCAATAGAACACTAGTATGCAGTTTGTCATTCTTTATATCAGTTTCCTTAAACTCCATACGATTCTTGTTGAATTGCTTTTCAGATTTCAACTGGAGCTGAGATAAATCAAGTCTGTCAGAGGGAACAAATCCAAATGGATAATTCCAGGAGTCGTTCCGAGTGTAGCCTAGTCCACAAATATAATGTGCAATCCCTAGTGAAAGAATGCGTAGTGAACTCTAAGATTTGGTCCCTTCAACTAAGTGACTCTGACTTGCGTGTTTCGCATAAAAGCGGTCTTCCCTGCAATGCGCATGACAGACAAACATTGTGTCTGTATTTTCCATCTTATCATGCAATCACAAAAAGACAAGCAGCAATTCAGTTCAAAACTGTTTCTATAGTCTCAGAGTGGCCGTCTACTCGTTAAAATGTTTCAGTAGCATCTACGTAATGAGTTAGACACCGATCACTTGGCAAACTTCCCAGATTGAATTCGTTCTGTAAGACATTTGAGTGTATCATTTCGAGATGCAGCATAGGGTTTGATTTTGTGTAGCGCAAGTTCCCCTACAGACCCGTTAGGGATAGAAATCTCCCTAGCAGCATCTTAACTAAGGAGTTCGGTGATCAGTTCAATTGTGAACCACTACGCAAAAACGCTGATGAAATTGTCTGTTAGTGTTCCATTAAATATGGTTTCTCATACAGCAATGGACGATCTAAAAGCTGTGCAGTGATAAGATTACATGTTGTTATCAACAATATACCATTAGTGGATACCGACACCTAATCGCTACGATCGATATTGACACGCCGTGTTATTCTCTCTGCAGGTGAATTTCTCCGAATGTATATCATAATTACCTGGTTTATACTACCCCATCCCGGGATGTGCAAATTACCATCCTGTCCCAATTTGTTCCATCAAAATTGCACGTAATCCATAAAGGGGCAATTTCTGTTCAGTCTGGTTTCGATTCATTAGTTCCAACTGCTTTCAGCGCTGGTGTCTGAAACTGTACCATACATCCCATCATCATCATACATTGTATGACGAAAAAATAAATGTAATTCGCAAAGGTTTGCGAAGTTATCAGGTCATCACATCGCCGTTTTATGTCAGATGTAAAGAACACTCTAGTCCAGCCAAATCCCGCCAGCCACCAATGAGTATTTGGACTACTGGATGAGAATTTTACGGTTTCAACCCTCAGTTAATTTTTACACTGCTCTCACCACATGATACACCATAATGTGTATTGAATGCTGTACTATTTCATGAGAAGTGTCACTTTCCCGTGAAGTCACCCATTAATCGCGGAAGAGTTTTAGTGGTGCTAGATCTGATTTGCAATTGTTCCCATTCATTTTGATTGTTCTGTACAATGCCTAACCAACTGTCCATTTTGCTTCTCGACTAAGTGGGACTTCATTGGTCAACACATTTTGATTCTGTGTATTTCCTACCTCAGATATACTTGACGGGATGAATTATAGAACAGCTTCTGACCCGATTTAAAATACAAGTTTAATCAAAATTGTGTTTCGTACCGCACCAATCCAACTAAACACAGTTCGATCTCATTTGCGGGAAACAGTGACGAGCTTCGTTAGCAACGGTCCGGTGTACTGCGGCTGTACACTGCACCCACAGATATTCCCAAAATGACTTTCCCAGATAGCTACTTTATAGACAAATCTAATGAAAGGCAAACATGTGTTCGTCGCCCACGTAGCAATGTGTTCTCATGTAATCCATTCACCGCAACTCCCCACCTGGAATGAAATTAATCCCCAGATTATGCCAACATACTTTCTAATTGGAATTTTTTTATCTCAAATTCAGTCATGGAAACTATCACGTATTCGGTTCGGAGACTCACTGATACTTCCGCCGTTATCAGCTGGAATCCGCTGCCAGCTGGAAATCAAGTGGAATTGGCCATTTTCCAGGATGATGCCACACAAGTGCACTTACTCAACGAACCTTATTTCACAGTCACGGGATTGAAAATGTGCGACTTGCTGGTGGTCAAACTAAGTCTTCTTAACGGAAATGAAATCACGTATGTCGCTCCGATGAAGAAGTATATCCACATACCAGGTAAACGGTTATCGGGCATTTAATTTCGTACAACCAGCGCGGATGCATGTTCTGATTTTAAACACAAATAATTATTCTTGTTTAACGTGGCAGCTGTGCAAGAAACCGGTGAAGGTAGGCTTGTTAGATACGCGTCAAAACCGCTCGTAAACATAGTGTTTACATGCTGCTTCTGGATCCCGAAAAACGTCGATGATAGCCGAATATGTAGTTTCTGTTTGTCGCATTCAAACCACATTTAATTAACATCTGCTCACAACTACCACTCAGTTTTCACACCCAAAAGCCAGTCATATTTAATGAGTCATAAGTAAGCTGAAAACTATCGCGCGTATTTTACGGAATTTGCCCGTTGCTGGTAAACCACTGGTGAATTCATCTAGAACTCAAGTCAGATTCACCGTTCGGTCCATTAAGGGTTCTCAGAACAGACTAGAATTCCTCCCCAGATGACCTATAGATGCGATCTACAGAAGCCGTTTAAATTGTGGTTAAAAAAGTTTGGTTATTTTTTACTTTCCAAAAAAATGAAGTTTTGATGACATGGACAATGTTGGTCAACACCAAGCTGGGTGACTTATCGCCACGAGACTGAACATTGGTAACAGTGATGCGCGCCTCCACAAATTGGTTCCGGGTTGGAAGCAACTATCACCGCAGGGTCAGCTTGACTTCAGTCGTATTGGTATCATTTGTCTTTCGACACATTAAGGTGGCGCGTGGAGAAATGACGTGAAAGCAGTAAGCGGGATTTTGCCGCGATAGACGGTGCATTGATCAAAGTTTCACACTTGTTCAGGTGTTAGAATAATGTCACATATATGAGCGACCCACAGCTTTGGTATTCCTGGATTTCCCGGGCGAATTAGATTCTGTTAACCATTCTATTCCTTTTACCACGCTTACTCACCAAGGAGCGCTTCAGATGTTTGTCACTATAGTATGTTCTTGGTACACTAAGACTTCCGAGCGTGTGGGACTATACGGATAACTCTCCAAAAATTTTCCTGCATAAATTGGTGTCCGTCAGGTCTTCCCACTCTGCTCATTCCTATTCACATTTGTGATCGACCAGAAAATGGGGTAATAGATAAAATATCTTCAAATGTCTTCAAATATCTGCTGACAAAACCTCCTGGATCTGGAATGTGCAGATGACATGGTTCTCATCTTCAAAGAGGGAAAAATGGTGCAGGTGTTTTTTGGTGAACAGAACAAAGTCACCTCATCCTTTGGGACACGCTTTGCACCCACAAAATGTAATATTATGTTTCTGGTCGTTCAACACGCAATTTACGACTCAATGAATGGCAAGAATACTTGAGGAGCGTTTCGCATATGTAGAAGGTCGTATTAGTTCCGAATTTAGGGTGACATGATTTGATTAGAGGGATATCTTGCCTCGTTTGTAAATTTGAGACACCTATGGTTGTGAAGCAGTATATTCTTGGATCAGGCTACCGGACGAACTCTTTTGTGACGTGTTTGAGACACGACCTCTCCAAGCAACCGAAATGAGGCGTCCTCAGGTTTTCAACAGCGGCTGTCTCAGAACAATAGCTCATGTAAGCTGGTGCCGACGAATTCGCAACTATACAATCAGAAAACACGTGATCGGTTCTGCAACATGGATGTCAATCGAATAACTTGTCCAAGCCAGGGACTGCGGTGATTTTGTCATGTATTGCGAGTGCTACATTATCGTTTGGCGGAGAGAATGGTGTTTTAGGTGCCGAACCTTTGACCTGAAACGGAAATGAAATCGATTACAAATGGTGTGGGTACTGCCAGGGCTACTTGCCTTCCGAGCTACGGTCCACATGATCCCCCCCCTGTACATGGTGGGGGATACAACAAGATATGACTGAGAATCGATGTCAGTGGCATTCTTGTCGTCGGTTTCTATCCTAATTGTCTGTGTCTTGAAGCTTAGGTATCTCAAATGGTTATGATAGGCTAGCATTATATCCCTTCCCCATTCAATTTTATTCTTCTCTTCACAGTACCGCCTTCAGATAAATCATGTTCGTACAGCAGAGAAGCATCGATGTGGAGCACTTGTATGCTACCAATTATCATACTTATGCAGTGTGAAATGCCTCTTTGTTAGGGGAGCCACTGAGCTTCATAGGTTCAGAATGAAAGACACATCGTCAGTACGGTGTCTCCATTACGGTGTCTTCTGATCAGTTCTGTGTGCATTCCAGTAGGTGTGGCGAAACAAGTCATTGTATGTTGTGCATTCCGTGCTGCTTGAATGGGGAAAAATTGAGGTTCATCTCGGCTGACCAAAATCGAGGTTTGCAAAACGGAAAGCGCTTATACTTCATTTGTCTTCTTCGAATTTTTAGCTGAAATTCTTCATTGTACGGTGCGATGGCAGACAATATAGTGTAAATTCCAGCCAAACACATATTTAAAAAAACCAAGGAATGGTTGCAATTTTCTGATTACGTCAGAACCGAACTGTGGACACAGAATTTTCCCCACTGCCATTTAACGTGAGCATGCCGTTTCAACATTCAAACAACAAATAACTTTCAAATCAAACCAAGTTGGAATTCTTAGGGGGAAATGTTATGTGTCACTAATTTCGACGCGAGGATGGCGTTGTCATAAAGATGTCGCTGATTGAAGACACGATGATTAACTACTTGCGAAAATCCTTGAAAAAGCTGCCCACAATGAATCCGAGAGCCGTAGTTATCAGTCCACTTCCTCATCAGTTTACGACAGAACTATTCTTAATATCATTTCAGGCCCAGTAAAACAACGCGTCGGAACATCAATGTGTCAAGAAAACACAAGGCATGATAAGAAATTCGTACTGTCGTCTGTTGACTTACAATGTCGTTTTCCATTACGTGTGACTATAGGCAGAACTTAGGTTTACCAGAAAGCTAACTCAAGGCTTATGAACGCAGGCAAATACATCGTCAGTTAATTCCTATATAGCATTGCTTAATTCTGAACGACGTATACAGAACCAGTATGCATCATCAGTCTTCAAGTTCAAAAAATGGGTATTTCAAAGGTCTTCGACTCCTCTGTATGATAAAATTTCCTAAATCCTGTGAGGGCTTTTCTACATCAAAGTTTTTGCAGTAGCCTCCTAATGAAAATGCATCATGCCTGAGGATCGGTGGAATGCTATATTTGGCCAAAAAACCGTAATCGTCTGAAGGTGGATGTCTTTCTTTGCATTCCTGCATATGCATGATCGGACAGCTTAGGTCCTCAGTCGCTGGACTAGCATCAGCGTGATCCAATTGTATGGCTTTCTTCATGTCGCTTAAAAGCTTGTCCCTCCTAACAAATGAACAATTATTCTTTGAACTGGTTCCTGCCCCCAATTGCAGTAGAAAATCTTCCCGTTGAATTATTTTTCTACATTCTCGTGTACCAATGCAACAGTCTGGTGAAGCCAGCTTGAAGTGTAACACTTTCCGTCCCATAGTTTCACTTCCATTCTCTCTACTACCCGAAAATTAAGGTTGCACAGTCTAGTTGGTATACCACTCGTTTACCCGTAATTAACGCGTCTGCATCAGCATCATTTGTTGCCGCTTCATTGCTTTATTCTAACTGAACCAAAGGTTCTGGGACCTACTTAGTCACTTGTCGCTTTAAGATGAAACAAAAAGCAAAGCATTTTAGGGGCAACCAATTTCTAAAATCCTATTAAAGAATAGAAGTTCTATTCGGACTAACAAACTAGAGACAGCATATGAAAATATTAAGGAAGTGCCTTGCCCCCGAAGCTCTTTAGCATATCCGACTGAGCATGAAAAGCATACCGTAACGACCGATACTGGGGTAGCAGCTGTCTTGTTAGTCATCCGGGTTCTTCAATTATTCCAGCAGCCTCAGGACGTAGGCAAAAAGGAACTACTTAATGACATGGAGTGATTGGCAATTATGTAGACTTCGGGTAATTGGCGAACCTATTTGTCAATGACCGAGTTCGATTTCCTCACGAACTACAAACCGTTAACCTGGATAGCGCTCACGAATAACCACCTGAACTTCACTGGGTACGCAGTTTCAGTATGAGGCAGGTTGACGGTTGAAACAGCAAAATGCCAGATGCTTTAAGCTATTCGGAGATCGGCAAGATGTCAACGGACTAATTGGTAACACCAGACAAACAATTTGACAGACAACAAAAAAAATTAATAGTTTGGAAACTCGTAGGCATTGACTTTTTAACAAAGAACTGGTTTCATCATCACTCCCACTTCATTAGTGAAGTATTCTTCACGGACCCAGGAAAATGCCCAAGGTGCTCTTCGAAAACAGGACAACGAAGGATTTCACAGCAAATTTGGATTAGTTTACGATCGGGAATGCAGAATTTTATTAGATGTTCACAACCGAACAAACATGCAAATGAGCTATCGCGTAGAGAAGGCATTCGTCGGGAATCACGTGCCATGGGCTAGACAAGAATCCTGCAACTAAAAAAGTGACCGTGTGAAATGGAACATTGTGCTCTGGAGTATAAATTGTGTTCTGTTAGGAAAATGGTCATGCCGAAGGGCTCCAAGTGTTCGGATACTTTGTTCATGGGTGAGGGAAAAACAGTAGGAGATGGAGTGGTCCGCGCAAAACAACTGGGCGCTAAATTTCAAATAGGCAAGGGGCCGTAAGGCTGCTTGATCAGCGTTACTATTTCAGACAGACGTTATGAGAGTAGCAAACAAAAAGGAAAGTAAGGGCATGTGTACGAAAGCAGTACGATGAAACCTCATAATAGTTCTGGGATCAGTGGCTTCCAAACAATTAGCCTGTGGTCACCGTAGGTACATATAAAATATTTCATCCCCCTTCCTTACCAGTGGCTTAAGGTAATTGATGAAAAGTGTGCAGCGAACGAGTGGCTGCGTCGCGGTGTGTACATGAGCTAGAATGAGTTTGCCCAAGTGTGTGGCTTTTTTAGCATAAATGACCTGTGAATGAATCTTATTACGCCCGTTGCTAACCACGCTAGCAAAGGGAAGGGAAGAAAAATACTGGCGTGCAACTGCACAACTATTACCATTAGTTATTCTCCCAGCTTATGGAGGAAGATGGGGCTACAAATCCCACCTTAGTCCGTCAGGAGCTGTATCCTGTTTCGCTGCTTGAAGATACTTGACGGGAACGCGTGGGTCATACTAACATACCGGATATACAGTTACAAAGGCGTACGAACAAATAATTGCATATGTAGCCTCAATAAAAAAGGAACCGAGATTTGTCGGTCGAAGCTTACTCATAGCATTTCAAAGCGCTTTACAATGAATTGTAGGCATGTCCGCAATATTCATCAATGAAACTCCCCAGATGGCATTATCTTATAAATGGACGACCCATTGTTATATTTTGTTTATTCCATCCCCAACTCTTGGAATAACCACCCTACAAGGTCTGAATTTTTTCAAAAACACCCATTGTGTGCTTACCAACACTCATTGCATTCCGTTTCGACGAGAAAATGTGTTGTCGATGTGCTTCGATGTTTCAAATCAAGGTAGCTATCAAGTCATTCAAAATGAGTTGAAACTTAGTCCGCAGTTCAGTATTTTGAGTTTCAGTCATTTTCTGATTGGAAAGATGTTTACTGCAAAGTTGATCGCTAAAAAGGCTTGGTGATATGCGACGGCTTGTTGCTGTGGTCCGCAACTCCAAGTTCAGATCAGTGTGGTAGACTGCTGCATCTGTGTATCGAAGAGAATAAGTTGCAAAACCCAGCACATATTCCACTTGTGTCAAGTTCCATTGGTTTAAAGTAGGCAGAAAACCTTTAGAGAGGTTGCCAGTAAAAACATCAAACGTATGGCAAGCCGTGACATTATATATGCATACATATACAAAAGTTGTATTCATCAGCATTAAAACTGTAGCAGACATTCCTGCAGAAAGTTTTCTCCCGATTTTTCAGTGGTACCTGCACCAACGGGAATTGTCGTAACTGAGTTGCAATCACCACTCCGTCATCAGATCGTTTGGGAACCAGTTGATATGGCAGCATGTAAACTAGCTTACCGAGTACAACGTTCAGTTGGTGGCAACGTTGAAGAGTTTATTCGTGAGGGAACAAAGGCAGAGTTTTACGATACAGACGAAGGGCTGTATCGTTACAGAATACAAACCGTGGTTGGTGACTATGCTGCCAGCGAACCATCCGCCTGGGTGGAAATTGGAAATGCAGGTCTGTTTGTGGACTTTCATGTCAGTTTTCCAAGAACTTCTTTCTATCGTTTTACAGCTAAATCCATCACTTCATATATTCTTTGAAATTTGTACTCGAAACCTAACCGTTTAAGGTCCTGAATACACTACTGACATTTACTGTTCGTGAAGTGAGTTGGACCTTGGAGGACTTCGGCCTTTTTTGACATTATGGGCCGAATTAGGATCAGCAAGGTAGCATGCTTGCGTGAGGGAAATACTTCAATATTCACTTCGCTAATGTGGGATCCGAGCTTTCTCTGAGAGTGTAACCGGTGAATCCAACGAGAATTTCTCGGTCCCAAACATTTTCCAATTGATTGGGAATCTCTACACTTTTCGAAATCGGACAGAGGACTGTGATCCGCAAAGAAATTGAGAGACTCATTTAAACCGCAAAAATTAGGGGCAGTGGACGAAATTCCCTCTGGATAAGCTCCTAGCGGGGCGCTAAGTAATCGCAGAATGCAGCTCCATAGTTTAAGCATTTTTCAGCCTTAAACTGTTACAATCAAATCAATATCCTTGGACAGTTCCAAACTGGAATGTAATGTACAACTGTCCATAAAATAATCTATCTGTTTTGGAGTCATCCGTTAACCTGGTACAGTCAAATTTTAGACTACCCTTGTTCCATTATTTTTGACGTTTTCTCAGTGCCGTTGTATCTTCATACGTATATTATTTAGGATCATCTTGGTTGCTTCTGGTCTTCCACTACCTCGTGGGTCAGGCTTTTGAGTCAGAGGCTAGGGTCAGGGTCCCCGAACAAAACCCTACGTCATCCCACTGCCTTGTGGGTCAGACTTTTGAGTCAAAGGCTCAAGGTGGGGTACCTCAACCAAACCCC
>NW_008751676.1:2367901-2381632 GCF_000715545.1 Opisthorchis viverrini
ACCTCGAAAGGCTCTTTTCGCACAACCACTTTAAAGGTGGAAGAGAGTCGGAGGCGGTCAAACAATGACTTGGCAGCGAAGTGTGAAAGGCATTGCCAGCAAACTCAGCTGCGCTGGTCACTGCCGTCTTCCTGGATGGGGACCCCGAGACGGGCCACACCAATGGCTAGAGACATTGTCAGACATGGCCCAGTCGCACCCTCAATGGCGCTCGCGCATCCAAGCTATTACCTTCAATGCATAGCTCCTTTTCCAACCGCCTCCTTCCACTTGACAGCCCACCTACCTTGCTGGATTTACGCACCAATTTACCATCTCGCGCGTGCAATGCGCAGCTACCTACCCCCCTCTCCCCAAATCATCGGTGAACGAAACTGCGTCAGCTGCAACCACTGTACGATGATGTTGTGCAAAAGTGAAAGAAAACACTTGGTAGTAAGGTTCTGTTTCATCAGCCACGAGTATGTTCTCTGGTGTGTCCTTCAGCCTGAATCGTCATTCCTGCAGTCAAGGACAGTCCCTTCATGGGCATATGTTTTCCTTATCACATCAGTTTAGGTTTCCTCATGTTGGTGAAGCCACTATATGCCGAAAGCTGAGAAGCACTCCACAGCTGTTTCCTCCTCATTGGAAATCAGCAGCAGCGCGCACCTCACAGAACTAAAGAGAGCTTCGAATCCGCGATCTCCCAACTGTTGTTTCGAACACGCAACAGATTGATCACAAGTGGCTAGGACAATAGTGTAATTAACTATCACGTAACGCTTCAAGTAGTCGAATTTTGTTATTTATCCAGCCATTTAGTTGGTGCAACAAACTTACGGAGCATAAATTTGGGAAAAATATTTATTCTCCTTCCTGTGATCAAGTCGCTTATGAAGAAAGAGGGTTTTACTCGCCCAGCATGAAACCATTCCCACACTTTCTTGCTCCGTACGTTTGAGATGCAGTCCAATCCACTGACTATTAGTTGTCAAAACTTACGCAAATTTTCGTCAATTGTGAACACTGTTTTCCTTGTTCTTCTTGGTGGACTGGATTTGAGTTTTCCTAATAGGAGCTTGTTCGCGATGATTATTGAACTTTCCTAATCCCTGCTGTTCTGAGTAGGTTTCACGCAGTCCTCAGAGTGAAGGTCATCCTTTTCCGTGAATATAAAACTGCCTTCTGGAGCAGTTCTTAACATACAAAACGCAAGACCCAAATGACTGGAGGGCTCGAATCGGTACTACCAAAGCACCATCCTTCGGCCTTGTTGTGCAAACGGCGTTGCGCTTATTTTCGGAAAGAAGAAAGTGCATGCCTTTCAAGAAAGGCCATCTAACGTTTATCCCATCCTTCAGCATTATTCTGCGTTTTCAGAGTGTGATTCCATGCTAGTATGGTGATAAAAACTTATGGATGGACACTCTGGGAGCTATATGTGCCAGATACATAAACTTCGATCGTATTACGGGTGGTAGTCTCTAGACGTTTCTCATTGACCAAAACCGTTTGCTTTTGGCTCCCGGTGTCTCAGAATCATGGCTAAAATTGTGTGGAACTAACAAATCTGAAACCAGCTGGTCGAAAAGTGCAATGCTTACAAGAAAAAGAGCTACGACAGTCTAGGTGTACCCCACTATACTCCTCCGAGTTTTCAATTCAAATAAACAGTATCTTTTCTGTGTATTGATTTCTGGGACGTCATGTGTACCGATTATCAGGTCGGAACTCTAAAGAATGGTCGACTGCCTTATCCACCGGACTGAAAGCAAACATCGAACGATTTGTGATGCACCAGACCATTCCGAGGTGTCTGTTTTCTGTCCGCTGGGGGGCTCATCTGTGAGTGGCTAGAAACACTACAAGATATGGCTGGTGACCGATGTCACCTCGTGCTATCAATCTCCCCTCGGATAGTCTGAATCAATGTTGATATCTATGTTAGGTTAGCACCAGTTCTCTCCTTCATCACATAACTTCGTCCATCTAAACTGGTGCGGTGTTTGGCTGGTAGCTTCGGCAGATGATGGCGATGTTTACGCTGAGAAAATTCGTTCCTACTTCATCAATAGAAATCACTTAGTCGTCATGACTCAACCATGCACTTTGCCTTGGTGTCGCACAACTGTGCTTTCTCCCATCATGAATGAAGACAGAAGTATGCAGGCCCAAAGGAATAACCGACTAACAGTACTAACTAGCTAGGACAATAATAAGTTTAAAACACATGCCAACTAGGCAGATCCAGGTACAGGGTGAAACAGTACACGAGAGATTTTACCTCCCACACAACGAAACAGATGACTGAGGTAGAAATACATGCAACGCACACTTAGTTGTTGTTAGTCAGTTTGTCTGTCAACCTGTGCTTGCTTTTGTTTGCTCCGGTCGATTTGATTGTGACATGGATGCCCGCTGACCTTGATTGGTCAGGCAGCAAACCGCATGAGCCACTAAGTATTCGGTGGTTTATCGGGCTAAGGAGAGGTTGCAATTCAGAGGTAGACTTGACACCAAATCATAGGGAGGTATTTTAGACAAGTAAACATCCGTGGTAATGATGAATGGCTCGCTGTCATTGGGTCGAAATGAGGAGAGACTGCTGTGGAGAAGTATAGAAATAAATACGACTCACGGTGAATCTCCACTCCATTTGAACGCACGATTATTTGGTTCACTAATTTTGTGTGCAAATTTTGTAACAATGCAGCATCTTTACTCCTATTTTTAATAGCGAACGTCCCTGAAATCCATATCATCTTGTTTTGATCAAATCAGAAACAACCATTCACAATCACACACACTTCTATGAAAAAACAATTGTTCGTGATTCAGGGCTACGTTTTTTAGGGATGGGAATGGGCATCTAAGGGTTCCATGTGAGCAGCATTATTCAGCCATTCCCATTTTTACCACGACACCCAGGCAAAAATACTCCTGTCTACAAAGACCTATCAAGGTAGAGAGCGTGCGGCAAGCCAAACACTCAGCAACTTTTCTTTGACTTTAATTGACTTCCAGAAAACGGGTATTGCACGGTGTGATATACAGTAAAGGCCCAAGTAATGCTTACGTTCTTCATCCTGGAGCAGTAATGTGGTTGCAAAATTACTGGTTTATTCGACCGTCATGTGTCCTTACGTAACGCAGTGTGCGCACCGTTTTAAAGGCAGGTGTAACTGATTTTGTTCAGTATATCTATGGGTGTATTATAGTCTGATTTCGATGTTTAAGTATGTGGATTTATCTCCTTCTAAGTACCACTTACTCGCACTGCTGATCAGTTGTTCGTGGCCGAATAGTTGTGTGTTCAAACTACAATTGGCTGAAGGTCGTAGGTTAGGGACTCCATTGAGTCTCGTGAGATGCGCACTGCTGTTGGTTCCCACTAAGTCGTACAGTGGTGTTTTCGAGTTTTAGCACAGGCTGGCTTCGCCGACAGGACGAAATCACAGTTATCATTCCCTTGTCTATTTTGGGCAGTTGCACTTACCGCAGTAAAAAGAGAGATATCTGTTCTGTTCCATCCTGTTTTACAGTCAGTTTTTTTCATCTTTCTGCCCATCTGGAGATAAGAAGGGCATACGCACTAAACTAATTTTTCCATTAGCGAACTGTGTAATTGACGACAGTAACGTCCCTCGAAGTTGTATTTCAATAAATATATCCTGGGATACTCTAGTATATATATAATCGTCTTTCGCTTCATCCTTAATTTACTTTTTCGTGGTACCATATGGCTACCACAGACATGTATGTTTTGTCCAACTTTGTAATAGTATGTACGTCAGTCTTCTGAATGTGCTCGGTCTTGATCTTCGCCTACTTCAACGTTTTTGTCCCTCAACAGTCTTTGACAAATTACTTGCCACCATCAGACCCGGTGAGCTGGTTATTGAATGGGCCGTCAATCCAAACCACATTGCGCACAACGTTCATATTGTTGTAACGGAGAACAATCAGGTAAGTGTCCAACACAGCTATCGTCGTCCCGCCTTCCTCAAGCAAAAAATACATATGACACAATAGTATAGGCAAAAACACCTCCAGGGCCACTCTATTGTTGCTCGAGGATCTGCGAATAAGCCAGTTAGACCCGAAATAACACAGGTGCTCATGTTCGGGGCAAGGAGAACATACAAGCTGTTTGAAAAGCTGCACAGCGGCGGTTGAGTCAGTTCGTCAAGTTCAACTCATTGACCACAACGTCATCGAACGCTTAAATTATATGCCTCAGGCAGATCGGATTTGAATGTATCGATAAAATCTAACTGAGCGCCTCAAGTGCCCATAAGAGAGGTACAAATTACTGGAATCAAAGAAGTGGTAGTAATGAAACATCCCAAGGTAAATGGTATAAGTCAAGTTTGAGCCTGTGTATTCCAGATGTGTAGTTTATACTGACTGCGTCATCTATTTCATTTATTGCTGCACACATCATCTGCATTCAGTACGGTTTGCCAGAACAACGAGAGCTAGCGTCAGTTGGATGTTATGTATACGGATCGGGTTGAGATCCATGCAGTACCGCACCCATTCGTTTGCCATGGAGGCCCCAATTCAGTTCATCCCAGTGAAAACTTAACGAAAACTTAAATGTGTGCGAACAGACTTAACTTTGAAGTCTCCATGACCATGAGGGTGATCTTTGCTAACCCAGTAACCGTTTGGCCAGTGTACCCTGCTGGATCAGGAAAAAGGATAATGTGTCAGATATTTTAAACGTATTTGCGACTACCCAAATGGCTGTCATAACAACGACGTATCCGAATACCATTGAATGGGCTTAGAGGTGAATAGCTCCAACCTATCTGTGTTTGTCTAGAAATTGCGTCAAATGGAGTGTGGAAAACAGTTCGGTGTGCATTTCGGCGGTTCCGTATAAGTCCGCCGCCAAAAAGGGTTTTTCAGTGGGGCTGGAATAGTCGACGGGACCGCTGTAATCCCTTTTGACAGCTTTTGGAGGACCTAGCGCAAGGTAACTTGGTGAACAAAAAAGGCATAGAAACTATCGTTACTAAAGTATCCAGTCTATGCAGGTTTTCTGAGGCGTCACCACATGCATCACATGGTAAAAAGGAGGCACAAAACTTCGACTGAATAACTTCAGTCATTCACTCCGTCCAGTGGCAAGGAACGCCAGTACTTTCGTCTTTTTATGGCCATGGGCCTTTGATGCCAGACAATCTCAGGTAGCGGTTGTCACCAGCTATGTTGTAAGAAATATAGTCACTCAGAAACTCACCAAGATGGGTTATGTCATTTGAACCCGTTTTCACTTGGTGGAACAAAAAAAATCTTACCATTTGCAAGGATATGAACCCTATCGTGATGTTTGCGATCAGATCAACTCCTAAGTTTATGAATTAAAAGGAGGATCAGGACTATATGTGACCAGTGAACTAGGTTCTTGTCACTGCAGGTCGCCGCTCACAAAATTCGAATGTCAGTGATGACGCCAAGTTTGAATTGTCTACGATAAGTTTAGTCTACGCAGTGCATCAGATTCTCACGCATTTCAACATTAGCTAATAGAGATACTCAACTTTTTATCCAGTTCGGGCCTGCTTACTTGTTTCTGGTCACACATCAATCTTATTTCTTCGCTAATCGTAATGCCAGTGTAGTATAGCGATTACTTCCTAAGGAAGTCCAGATAAAAATGGATTCGACTTAATTTATTTTGAAGTAACAAAACGGTATTTGGCTTGAGGATAACTAAAATGAGCTTCTAGAAACGGTTCACTCTGCCAAGCGACAACTTGGCAGTTCGTTTAGCATGCAGACTGAGTGTAGGGGGTGAGAAGCCGAATTCACTTTTGGATCTTCCTGCCGACTGCGGTCTATGGTTGGTAGCAAGTCCGAAGCCAGGTAAAAAATGCCGAATCAAACTTCTGCATGCGTCTTTCTAAATGACGTCATCAGAAGTTATGACATGATTGGTACTGGACATCAATCGATGGTTGGTCACATACGCGGAAGGCAGGCGTCATGAAAAGGCTCGTGTTTATGCAACATTAACATTTTTCGTACCTACCTGAATCACTTATCCTTTCCGGTGAAATCAAACTCTGGTTTTACAAGCTGTCTTGGCACGCTTTGCCGTGACTTCATCTTTCCCACTACGCATAGTGTCAGCCGCTGCCAGAGCCTGCTTGAGTGCGAAACACCCAAATACTGACGCTTCCACAAGTGATATACAGGATAGGACGAAAATGGCTGTAGATAGTCCATAGGATAGCTTCTTATGCAATGAGGCTAGGTCCCAGATGAGTCTCCTATCAAAACCAATTTGGTAGGCAAATGAATGAATGTAGTTGGCTAATTTCGTGCAATTTGGTAGAACGTACGGTTGACGGATATTCGGGGGCTGAACCTACCTGATGAGCCCCAATAAGGCCGAACTCGGTCTTGTGCTTTGGAAGAGATTTCAGCAACCTTATGAGTAGTGTATTATGTCTACATAGCGCAAATAGTTTACTAGAAGATAGTTTATTACCGCCCGGTTACAGCTCTTGACTGAAGTCACACTGGTAACGGGAGCTAAGAATAAAAGCCTAAGCACTGCTATTTTAGCCATTCTCGAGGTAAAACGTACTAAATTCTGTGACCTATATGAAGAGAAAAGACTTTGCTGTCGACTAGTGAAAAAGTAACTACACGATGAGAGATGGCTTGCACCAGCTCGGTGAGTGACGGAGGATCTGAATAATGCTATGACAAGTCAAGTAATCATGTTATGTCCAGTGACCAAACTCATCAATCAACAGTGGTGTACGAATGTGAACTGGGCAGTCAAAAACAAACAAACAATTTGCGTGGTATGGCAAGTACCTCCATGTGTCTCCCGAAGGAACCGCACTCATATTCACAATGCTACTAGTGTGACGACTATCTCAACTCTTGTATATTTTCCACTGATCTTGTTGAAAGCTATTCTCGCCTATCTAGGCCAGGGTGATCATTGGTCAGGTTAAATGCTGCAGCAGATACAATTAGCGAAGTAAATATGAATCAGTCCAGGAAGTCGTGATTAACTTATCGATCAGATGATATTCTTTCGCGTGTCTGGCTGTGTACAAGTTGTAATAAATCAGATTTTGAGGAAAGGTGACTGGTTTACCTATCTCGGGTAAACAAACTAGTGGGTAATAACAGCGAACAGTAATGAACATCTCAAGCATGCTCTCCAGGAAGTGTGTAAAGTTTCACCTCACCCTGAAAATAGTTATTCACAGAATCCTAACTTTTAAGTGGCCCAGTGAAGTGTACGTGCAATAAAGTTCTCACCGTTCACCCTACCATGATCCTTACAAAAGAGCGTGTGGCACCATAAAAATTCTTTTCTGATGATTTTTTTCGGCATTTTTTTCAATCCGCAATTTAGGTACACCAGTTTACGGCACCAGCAAGTCAAAGAAACTTCGTTTTGCCAAAAGAAATACCATTTTGCGACCCAGACATATTGCTTTACCTAAATTTCGGAGGTCGCCTATCTTCTGTTGTCAAAGCCAAAACGGACTGGCATATCCGTGAGTTTCGAATTTCGGGTCTGCAAAATTAATTATCAGCGAAGCGCATAGTATCCTAGAACGATGTTGTGTGGAAAGTGGTTTACGAGAGTTCGATTGATTGACTTAGCTCACGAGCCTACGGGAAAACTTCAAAGCCGAGGAAAGTGACAAACATATCCACCGTAACATTTGGCTTAGTTGCAGTGGGACTTCCGAGTAATCTTATTGATCCGCTCCTTATTCAGTTATTTGAAGTGATTCATTGTTCATTCACCCTAATGATTAGCTAAGCTTGCCGTGTGCGATCACATTTAGATGAAGTACACACTCTACAGAGACACTATGAAGCTAATGAGCTCAGTTCTTATTCCATATACTGAATGATACTTTGCCATGATGAAACGGATGCGAACGGAGTACTTTGCCGGAAAACTCATATCAACCCACCTAATTTTGACACTCAAATATGCCGAATTTGGTAGGCCTCGTAGAGGATGTTTGGTTGAGCTGGATTTGAGTGCTGCTGTGTCGCACCGAAAATTGCGCACTAGTTGATCTAGGCACTTGAGTCATTCAGTTATTTTTAAATGTAAAATGGGTTTCGAGGAACAATTAACTGAATGTGTCTTCTTATATGCGCCAGTTGGAGTAAAGCACTACAATTTAATTCAACTATGATTGCAATGTAAATCCACCGATGGGCTAATGATGGACAACGAAATTCGGGCGACTGAAGAAGAAGCCATTGGCTCCTAAAGCCCGGCAAATTTGGCGAACCTAATAGACATGTCGGTTGCTTGCTTAACACATGTAATGAATTATTCACTGTGCACAATCGTTTAATCGCCAAAACCCCAGATCTTCACTCGCTTTGTCCAGTTCAGATAGCCCTCATAGGTTCTGACAATGAAAAGAAATTTGGCGATATATTCTGCGCACTTTATAATCATTATTCTATGCTTAAATTCATAGCGTCTTAAAAGTACAAAAGTTATGTTTGCATTGTCGGGCTATATGTCTTGCATATTTCTTCTGTCGTCTTCCTATTTTTTTCGAGAAACAGCCGTTCGTTATTGAAGAACATACTACAGGTTACCTTTCTAGCGCTTGAAAAAATTAGATTATTTTATTTTACCTGGCTCACTTGAGTTAAAAATCAATCTTTTACATCACCATTTGTGGCAAAATCCCATCATTGCAAACGAACAATTGGAATTAGGCTAAAGCTGTTCCTGTACCAGCCAGTCACATCAGGAGTTATCAACCACTATTTTATAAACTATATAAACGCAGGAAGATAAAGAGTAAGAACTCATCCAACATTGCAATGATGATGTCTCCAGGATTGGTGATAAAATGTCTGCGAACAGATTGTCAGCTTCTGCTTACAGATCAATAATCGCCTTATCCACAACCAAATTTTATCAAGTTTTATGCATCCTGAATAGTTTTCAGTTTCTTTATCATACTACTGACAAATGTCTTCAGGCAAGTCGTGCGACATACATCCCGCTTTTGGAAACCACACACACCAGTTAATCCCCATAAAGCTCTTTTTATGCGGCTGATTACAAGTGGATCATAATCTGTCAAAATCTGCATCCGATAGACCTTTCAAATAACGGTTGTGCAATTATCCGGCAGAGGTTAATCAGAAGTGGGAAAATTCATCCTGTGCCTCGTGCAAAGCAGTACTATCGACGGGTATTAGTGTTCTTTCTCAATGAAATGACATCTTCCTGTTCAGGTCCAATACCCAGCTCCAGAACAAGAAAATAATCTTCCGAGTACTTTGATGGCTTTGATAAACAGGGAATACAAACAATTTTGGGGATCGTGCGTACCCATCGCTAGAGGTGACGTCTGTTGTCCCTCCATTTTCGCATCAAATGAAAAAGTGACTCTTTGAGTACTTCCTTCCCACTGGCTATCTTGTTCTGTCGGCGACGAAGACATTCTTCGCTCTCACATTTGACTAATACTGAAATAATTTTGAGGGATTCCTCAACTTTTTCATAAAGGAAACTACTCACAAGGTTGCTGAAAACTCTTCGACAGCCCATGACTGGTTTCGCCGTCTCTTGTGAAAACCAAATTGATTTGCAAATCAGTATATTTCTCAAAAACATTGCAATTTGGGTTTCATTAGATCACAAGGTTGACGGAAACTCGGGTACTGCGCCTACCTAAATGAGCCTCAAGAAGGGCGAAACCGGTCGTGGGCTGTCGAATAGTTTTCAGCAACCTTGTGAGTAGTTTCCTTTATGAAAATATACTGCGATATCTCGAATATCGTGCCAACTGAAACATGGGACGGCCTGTGTGCAGCACTTCCAGTTGTAGAATATCATAAACGAAAGGTTCAGTTGAGTCTCTCCTAGAAACCAAATTGATTTGCTAATGTGTGTATTTCTCGGATTCCTCAACTTCTTCATGTTGCATAATCTTTCGTTCCCCACATACTTCGATGCCATGTTAGTAAGTGCACCCCGATTGTCATCTGTATGTGACGACTGTTCTGGAATGCCTTCCTGGTGGTTTACAGTAAGCGTGCATTACTGTGCGAAGATGAATCGTCCAGTGGGTGAAATTAAAACACCATGAACGTAAAACTGATCAGCAACTCAGCTGTAATAGGTTTGCTTCACCTATAATCACTTTCCCACTCGCTACCAAATTAAAAACCGGGTTACCATTCTTTTGTTATCGTAACCTTTTTTGACCATTTTCCTTCTCAAGAATGAAGCCGTCTAAACTGGCGTAAAATGTCTTTCGGGTCATTTCCATCGAGATGAATGTGAGTCCAACCCAACTGTACACAAAATCCACCAGCTGGATTAAATTATTGGCGGCTGACTTTGCGCTATTGTAACAAACCGGTGTTCATTTATTTGCTGCCGGACCAATAACAACAGGGTGACCTCAAATACACAAGGTTGCCATCTAAACCAATCGTCTAATGACCTCCACACCCAGGCCCCTGTTCCAGCCCACATTGCCTCTGAATACTGCAAAAGCGAGTAGTTGCGACGACAGCAAATGGCAGGACCCGTGGCAGGATTGTGTTTAGAAGCAAGTTAGTTTTGATCCGGCTGGTGCGCGGGCCTTTGGGTACAAGGGCCGTGCAAAAGCCTTCTGAGCACAAAGTCAAACAAATGAACGGAATGTGTCTCAGCACGCGCTCCACCTTCATGATCACTCAGCAAATCGACCTAGTGGCTTGTTCACACCCAGAAAGTCACATACCGAAATAAAATTTTGAGAAGTCTAGAAGCCCTTTTGGTAGCTCTGTAGCTATTATCCATAACAGTGATGTTAGGTCACTTGTCTTCCGTAGCCTACATGGGATCTTCAAATACTTGCCCCAATAAAACCTTAAGTGTTTGTTGTAAACTGAGCTAGCTCAACCGTATGGTTAAGCGTTCTTCTAGTTATCTTTCGCAGTGAAATTTCGAAGGTATAGTTCTGTTACTTGCAACCTTGCCGTAAGGACGCAAGTGCTTAAGCGTTGCACTTTTGCTTGGCTCCTGCGACGCGACGTATGGAAGACACTAATGCCTCTGGTTAACCTGAGCAGCGAGTAATTAACAACTTGTTTAACTTGATATAATTGTGCAGAACAAGTGGATCACTTTTACTTTTTTGTTTTGCACAGCACTACCACAACCACGGATCACAATCCAACCACAATCCGGCAAAGGGATGCATCAACTAGGTCTGAATGCGGACGTTTCTGCCATCTCTGCCACGTGCGCAGTCTCGTACAAAGTGTTGCGCATACATTTAAAAAACAGCCTACTATCGCAAACCACATACCGAACTTCAGGTGCCGAGCTGGTTATGAGAGATATACTACCGGAATCTGTGTACACATATCAGGCTGAAACAGTGGTTCGTGCTCGCCGCCACAGCTCACGCTCACAAGCGATCGAAACTTCTACAGTAAAAGGTGAGAAAAATGCATATTTACAACTCAGCTGATGTGAACATGGATTTGAACAAACTTCGAGCAAATATCTGGCTCATTTTCTTCACAAATGACTATGTCTGCCTCAGATTTTAGTTGGATGTATGCACTCTCTGTTTGCAGAGTGAGAGTGTTCAGACACCTAGAACTGCGACAAAACTACATCAAAATGTCGAAGCTCGCCCACTATGGTGAGTATTTATTAGACGCCTGAAAAATCTTGACTGGAAAGAGAGCATAGTTATGCCTTCTACAGAGACTAATCTCAAAAAAAAACAAAGTTTGAAGCCTTCACATTCGTTTCGCAGTGAAAATGGTTACAAAAATTAAAGTGCCGCTTAGAGCAGAATATCTAGCGGAAAAGACCAGATCAGTTTGGTCTTTCACGTAGTCTTCTTAGAAGGAGGTCACGAGGACTGGCCTTACTATTGAATTATGAATATATTTACTAAATACTAGATATTTTATACAATTTTGGATATAAATGAACATTATACAGTTCTTTAACTCCAGCTGAATAGCAGTTTAGGCTGATTATACTGTTCTTGTACTATAGACGTGGAAAGCCTCGGACTGGACCAATCCGGAACGCACACCTGATGGGCTGCACCAACTAACTGAAGCCTGTGAAAACCCTCAGATATTGAAAACTGATAACGCCGCGGCTTGATAGTCAGTGTATTACTTTGATGGAGGGATCAGATACGAGGCTTAAGGTGATAGTCATAATCTGTGTATTGGATTGTGTTTCTGCATGTAAACACAAGAGGCTGAAGGATTTTTGATCATCTAATGAGTAACGTATATTACTCGACATAGTGATTCTTGTTTCTCCTATGTTAGATACAAGAAAATTTGGACTTTTCCAGAACAACGTGGAAAGATTAGTTTTGCTCATGGTATCCGATGAAAGTAAGCCATCACTTACGGGTCGCTTTTTAGAACATGAGGGTCTGCAACCCTCCAATATGGACGCATCGACCCGACGGTGCGGATTCTAGCGTCTTTAGGCCTGGTAAATCTCCGAAATATGTCCACCGGTTTTGTCCAAAACCACAGGATGCCTTTGCCCAGGAGACATCTAGTCAGGTTTTACCCTACCGGAAAGACCTAAGCCGGAGCCCGAGCGTTACGTTTGCGAATGGCGCATTTGTCCAACCTGTTTGATCCTCCGAGGGGTGCACACTTTATAGGTTGATTTCAGCAATCTGTTGAACCACGTCGAGTTACGCGCAAAACCCCAAAAGCCAAATCTTTCAAATGGAGGTTATCTACAAATGCGGTACTATAAGTACAATAATAAATTGACAAAGCTTTACAAACCTCGAGTCGTGGGACTATGTCGGCTTCTATACACCGGTTTAGGAACTGCTAATTCCTAACGGGTCTCAAGGTCCACGCCGACTCAAAGCCACGTGTTTACAAGCTAGCAAAACCACGTGTGAACTTAAACAACACGTCCGATGACAAGGTCAAAGAACGGTTTATGTTCAGGTCAAAAACAAGAAGGGTGGCATAGGCGCAAACCAGAAAATAACAAAAAATTGGAGAAAGCAATCAACACACTTAACCTTAGACCATACCATTTGATTGTGACGGCTTTGTACATATACCAAACAGTCTGCTTTGCTTATTGATGCTACTTTATGACCGAGTATATCTCTGGACCCGCTATACGGACCGTACAAACAACGTCCTGGAAGCTCAGTGTACCAAAGCAAATGTCCCTGATATATTAGATTTTTCTCAAGCTGTTCTAAAAGACGAAAAACGACCGACAGATTTGAAAGCATCCCAGAATCCCCGAGTGATTAAAGTGATTGCGTTCGGTGTAAATAAATGAACCCTGCCTTTTCATTATGCAGTTCATCAGATTTGATCTTTTAATAAAGAATTTTTTACATTCTTAGCTCCCGGAACTCCCAGAACACCTCTACTCGCTGTGTGGAACGTCTCGGGCTTGCACGTGAACTGGAAAAATAGTCTGCGCCCGGAATACCAAATAACAAAGGTTTATTTGACGCTTACGGATGCATCCAACACGGTCATGTATGCAATGGACGCCAGTGAAGACGAAGTTACTTTGCCACCAACCAATATGAAGTGCAATCCGCACTTGTTTTTCTTCGCAGAGAACGCTGCTGGAACCTCGCAGATTTCGGCTCCCTCGATATCATGGGAACTGCGTACGTTATGAACTGCTGATTTTTTCATCGGCTAAACATATTGAGTCCATCCAAGTCAGTGTACGAAAACGCTTCATTT
>NW_008751676.1:2381646-2406302 GCF_000715545.1 Opisthorchis viverrini
TAGGAAGGACAATTTTAGACTCAGATGTTTCATTTTAGTATATTTCTGCCACATTCAGGTGCTACAACATTCCGGTTTGTGCTCTGTTTAGTGAATTCAGGAGAAAGAAAAGGAGCTCCTTGTAAAATATTGCCATACGTCAACGAGTATTTTCCTAGTGTTCTCTGTGTAGCTCTAACGAGGACCCAGGATCGTCCCAAGAGGACTGTAGAGTTGAATCAATGTGAAGTCGAGACCTTCAAAGGAATGTTCATTAGATATGAAACTCGAATCGCCGTACAACTCCCTGGCCAACTTAGCGTAAAAAGCCTTTTGCGGATTTCCAGTTACGCAGTTGAAAATTTTTTACAGACTACATTCCATCGATTTTCAATGACGGGATATTGTGACTTCTATAAAAGATCCAAAATAAACGAAAAAAGCGAAGTATGTTAATTTTTCCGGATTTTGACGACTCACAGCTGTGGTTGACAACTCATCACGCTCAGATATTAATGGCTAATGGAATGGAACTCCAATAATCCTCTTGGGGAACAAAGAATAGAATGAAACAAATGTTTATACTGTGAGGATGGTTCTTGCGGACAATGTCATGCATCACCTGTCCCAAAAGGAACTGGATTTATCTTAAACTCAGACTGAGTTTTTTTCCGAATAACGACCCAAAACATGATTTATGAAAACTAACCTTAAAGCAGCCGATAATCTGCTTCACTTCTCAGCCAGTTTTCAACAAAAACCAAAGGGAGAAACAGCCGAAAGTTGCACTGGGTGTTGTTCTCTTCGTGTAGCGGCTGTATCCCAAACTCAACAATTCCCGGAGCTTTAGACCGCTGAATCAATAGTCCTCATCTGAAGCGCGTATTTATTATTGATGCTAGCATACTGATAGTTATTTTACACGAGCCATCGTGAAAAGCACAAAAAAACCATGAACGTCAGGAAATATTTGTAACCCTCAAACTGGTCAGCTGATCTAAAAAAAAACTTTGCGGTCCAGCCAAAAGATTTTAAAAATGCTGAGCCGATTGGAAAAGACAAGTAGTGGACTCTTGTTCAAACTGTTGGACAAATTATGCATATCATTTGATTTTGCGAATATGCGTCTTAAACCTTGGAAGGCGCATTGCCCGTGAGCTCTGATAAGTGGCGGGGGGCTCTCACCTACTCACTTCTCTTCGAATTTGAGGAAGCCGGAGCTATTATGTGCGGACTTTAGGAAATACACACAAATCTTTTGGTAAACAATGAAATTTCCTCCAGAATTCTCCAACTTAGGCGGTCTGCCGGAGCGATTTTTGAAATGTACGTCTAGTGGCCCACGCGGTTTCTTAAGTAATGACAAGGTAATGAGACGTAAATACAAATAAGCAAGCTGAAGAAATACACCCATATAATAAGTGTTAAATGGAGACTTATGTGAATCTCACGCGCATCTCTCATTTGCGTCAATCTCCCACTGAATGTGCTCCATAAAACATGCCGCATGTTTCGGCAGGGCTAATATTCCACGTACCATGCTCTGTAGTCTTGAAGTAGCACACTACGTATACAGTGAAGAAAATATACCTCGATGTTTCTGTGCATGTTTTGTCCCTCGTGCAATACGTTCAGTTAGACAATATCACAAAAGAGCGATTCAGCTTGGAATCTGGTGTCATATGTCAACATAATTTGCAAATGTGCACAGATCACTGATCTATTTAATTAATCCGTGGTTGACCAAATGCGGTTGGAAGCACTGGGCGACTGACTCGACCCAGGGTACCAGGACAGTCAAGGGACAGCAAAATTGTCTATCTTCTGTACATGTATCCGTGCTCTAACTCCTGACGGATTATAATCTATTCGACATAACCTCCATCCGGTCGGAATTCTGCCTGATTTTCACCGGTCAAGATGTCGCATGCAGCCCTAAGGCGAAGGAACTGTGACGTCAAAAGCCTTAGTACAACGTGAGACAAAGTAAAACTTCTGTAGTTACTACGTTTACTGCGAGTATCTCATTAAAAATGGGCACGAATATCGAGTCAAAAGAGTTCTTTGAACGACAGAGTCATAAATTACTAGTAAACCAGAGAATGATTAGGTGTGGACAGTCTTTGTAGACGGGATCGAAGGGAGATGTCCCCCGATGTTTCTTTTATGTTACATTAAGAGCTTCCGGCTTCTTGTTCAGCACTGCTCAGCTTTTATATGTCCCACAAAAATGCGTAGCTTATTTTTTCGTAATAAAATGACAACGACAGTTCACCTGGTCACTCCAAAGTTTTTCTATAGCGCTTGGAAAACTCAGTGGTTAACTTGGACCACGAAACCAAAAAACCTGTTTTCCTCAACTCGTGGTCGTACAAAATGAGCACTTGGGGAAATGGTAATAAAAGTCCTCTATCATTTCTTGGTATCCTGGCCGCTTTTCAATTACAAGTCATAAAGGTTGCAAAGAAGAGAGTTTACTACATGTTCGATTTTTTCTCGGATAAAAACAAGCCTTCCTATAGCTAAAGGTGGTCCCCGGTTTTGAAGCATTTGTAGTCATATGACTTTCATTTAATCAATCTTGCCCTGCTGTCCAAGTCTTGCTGGAAATTCCTGATAGGCAGGTCGGTCGGCCAACACACCCAGAACGCGTAATGGACCGTCTTTCAGGACCCTAGCTAAACCACCACACTAGGCTTTAACCCTCTCTCCTGCTCAAAGACGACGATTCAGGTGTGCCTGTTAGGTGTGGACTTGCTCGCCTGGCATGTCAGATGCAGCTTCGAATCTCAGCAAAGGCAAGGTTACTCACTCCTGATATGTTCCCGCAATAGCGAAGTTCTGATGGTGGAAAACTCAAACAAACTAATCCGGACTGAGAGTCACGTCATCGGAGTATCAGACTCTGTTTTCTGTTCACGTCCTAAGACAGCATGCATCAGTGATTTTCTGCGAGTTACTGATTCACGTGATTTTGTCGAGAAAAATGCTTTAAAATGGTCATGTGGGTTATTATTCCATGTAGGCTGACGTTTGGCTTACGATTCATCACGGTTCACCAGGAAATATTAGCGACTTGGATTAGATTCGAAAGAACAAGATTGACAAGGACAGTGAACTGGTCGATAAACACTGCTTCCCAGACCTTAAGCAACCTATCCAGATATGTCTGATATAGAAGTTATGGTTCGTAAAAATTGGTTTCCCAAGGAAAAATAGTGCTGTTCTGTACATTATAGAAGTATTAAAGTCAGACACCGGGCTTGGAATGCTTTCCGAAGGGAAGAACTGATGTAGCAAACTTCTCCGTACCGGAGATTCAGCTGGTCAGACATACATGGTCCGCTTTAAGCAAATCACCAACTTTATGGAAGCATCCGACTTGTCAATCTACCTAGCACGGTCCCTATGAAAGAAGGACTGCAGATCCAGCGCTTAGAAGAGGCCTAACTGTTGGTCACTATCAGTAAGATGATGCAAAAGCTTTTCACGTAGGCGAAGATACGATCATGTTGCCATTATGAACGAGCAGCAGTTTTAACTGCAGAAAACAGTGAACAAAGTTTTAAGATGCTAGATAGAAGATTGGGCTTCCAAATAGATACGTCTGCATGTGATGTCCGTTTTTCTGTTGGGTTTGCTAGCCAGAAATCACTTACCACTAGTTTTCAAACGGGATGGCTTTGTTAACTTTTCTTACCAACGAATGATATGGTAAACTGTAATCCAGTTTGACTGCATTCAGTTGGAAAACTCAAAACAACAGACCTTACTGGTCTCAAACTTAACTGCTGTATTTAGAGACTTAGTTTCGATGCCATCAGAAGATAGCATGAACCTAATAACTTCTTGTCCTTGACCTTACCTCGCAATTTGTTCCACAATTCGGGCTGCTGATTTTTTGTCAGGTATGCTATATTTGGTTATGTCAGGTGCTTTGAGATAGTCTTCGAAAGAGGGCAGATTATTTCAATTTTCCCGATAGTTTGAGGTTTCGATTCAATAGAAATCGTCCTTCAATCACAATTTACGTTCCATACTTTTTCCTTTATTCCAAAGCAACACAACCCTCTCAGTTTGCTGTCGATCCATTGACCCACAACATCGGGCATCGCGTTCACTGGTCCGACATCAGGCTTGAGACAAAGTTCCCTTCTGCTTGCGAAGTAACTTACCGTCTCACTCGGATACATTTAAAAAATGCAAACCGTCGAGAAAACGTTTACCTCACCAAAAAACTGGAAATGTCGTTTACGGATCTACAACCAGGCTCAACTTATGTGTACAAACTTCAAACAAAGTTTGCTGGATTAGAAGTTGAGACAGAGAGTATTCCCGAAATAGAAGTACACACACCAGAAGGTAAGCAAAATCTCGCGAATCAACAACTTAGGTTATTTTGCTTTTCTAAACTTCATTTCAGTTGGACTTTCGTATAAATCAACAAACACTAGGTATTGTGCACGGAACACACAGTGGTGGTTTGGGCAAATGTCAGCTTTTCCGAATACGGAACGTGGTCTATTGGAACGGATGTTAAGCACTTTGCTGTTTGAGGAAAACTCGTCTTTTTTATGCCATTACCGCCGAATTGTACCAAATAAACGCTCTGTAGGCTCTTCTGACTTACGTTTGATCATCCCGTCAAGTGTTGAAATGATCGAAATCTACTCTATGCCTCGTTTAACCTTTTTATTCTGATGACGGGAATTACACTTTTCAGAGTAGGTCTTTTGTGGCCAAATTATCATCGTTAACCCAATTATTATTGTGTTCTTTATTGTGTTCTTTGTCGAAAATTCAGTTTCAATCACGCCACGTAGAGCGAAATCTTGATAGTTAGTGAGGTTGGGCATGATTTGCTGTTAGAACTTGGTTCATGAAGAATCATTCCTCCGATTGAAGAATTTACCATACATTTTTCGACAAGCGTTTTAAAAAGATTTAAAAGGTAAAGCATGGGTTAGTGAAATAACTGTTCGTCCCTTCATTATTTCTGTTTATGCGTGGACAGCAAGTCTACCAGCCTGTATACTTCTTCCAGCTCGTGTGGCGCCCATACATAAAAAAAACATCAGGAATGAATTTCCTGTTGGATGATTGTCACTTTAGGAGAAGGCTATAGTGATGTGCACCGTGATTTGCCGCGTAGATGCTGGACAAGACGCGCACAGGTGAAATGTGCCGCCTACCATCTCCGCCGTCCCATGAAGAAACAGTTTGAGGCATCCTACTTTCAGCCAGCACCCACACGGATAACCCACATGCCCTGTTTTCTAAAGCCGCCTTTTAGTGTCCCACGCAGCTCCCACTACGCCCAGTCGACATTCTTGTTTATGTGATTCGGCAAGCGTAACCATGCCTGCTTTATTGCGGGCGACGTTGAGGACCACGCCCATGATGATTTGCCTATGTATATCGTATTTCTGTTAACCGATAGCCTAGAATTGACTTTCATTCCCAAAAGCCTTAGTTTACTACTTTTTTGTTTCATAAAAGCTTTTAGTCCAGAAAATCGATTTACAGTTGTTAAAGTCTGAGGATTATGTGACTTTTGTTGACCGTTATAAGTGGATGACGCGTATCCCGTCATTCCAGTTCGATTTAAACTAGGAATACGTTCACGCTGGAACGTTCAGTCCCATCTTACGAAACAGCACAATATCATCTTCGTGTATTATCATTGAAGTGCGTCATGCGTGATTTTCCTGATGCTCTGGTGGACAAAACGACCTCGCCTTTCAAAGCATAGACGCGATCTCAAGCATTTATTTATGACGAAGTATAGTAGTCGGCATTGCTGTATACTGCCTCAGCCGAGGGATATTTAGGAGAACCGAATTTGAGCTACTCCACTAGTGAGGTGACATGCTCAAATATTTCTGGAATTGGACCGTTTTCTAGGGCTCCCTCAAGACCCGGTTTCAGTCCTATTTATTTTGCTCTCCGTCAGTAGCTTTGGTTTTTAGGTTGCTGATTGTTTTTTTGGCGAAAATACATTGAAACCTCAAAAGCCATGTGACTCCTACCAAGTACATCGTGGATCCTAAGGTTCCTGGGTAGATACTATTCACAGCTCTTCACGAAAAACTTTCTGTGAATCAAATGAATGATATTAGATGGTTTTCATAAGGCAAACTACTCACAAGGTTGCTGAAAACTCTTCGACAACTCACGACCTGTTTCGCCCTTCTTGGGGCTCATCAGGTGAGTGCAGTCCCCGAGTTTCCGCCAATCTTATGTTCTACTTTGTGTTCTACTGTGTTTTACTGTGTGCAGCACATTCAGTTGTATAATATCACAAACGAGAGATTTAGTTGAGTCTCTCGTAAAAACCAAATTTATTTGCAAATGAGTGTATTTCTCGGAAGCATTAGATGGTCTTTTGTGGCACAACTCGATGAAAAACTGCTGTTTATGAAAGAATACTTTGCGGACGCGACTACTGTTGTTCAGTCTATCGCGAAGGCCTCTCGGCAGGGGGACAACCGTATTCGTAACACACCTGCTGAATAAATGAATGCACCAAAATCCCTTATCCCGTCCGAATAGCACATTTCCCTCGTATTCTGAAACGAAGATCCCACGGAAAGTTTTCTAGGTTAGGGAGTGAAATTAAACCTAGTTACAAAGTAGTCACTTCTCCCCTTACCTATCCAAATTACTCAAGTTCTATGATCCATCAAATATTTGACCGCATTCGCGGGCAACTACCAAAGTAACTAGTTAGCACGGCCGAGGGCCATTATTTTCTGGGATTGATATTATTTATTAAGCGTTGTTTCAACAAATTTTAAATGAATTTCGGAAAAGTGGAAGAATAACGTTGGTTAACGTCACTGTTAACATCACAATTTACAACACTCAGCGGTTTACACTCCAATCAATCCAATGCTTACAAAGACGGCAGACAATACCTGGTCTATTGACTGGTCGGGCCAATTGGAAGCGCACAAGGGCAATGCAAGAGTACATGTGGTACTCACCAAAGGAGAAAAATTACAGTGGTTCTCAATTTCCGCCAGTCGACTTCGACACTCGTTCCCAATCTGTTCATGGAACGAGGACCCTTATGTGTTTTACGCTATCGAAAACGCAGCCGGAACGTCGCCTTATATATTCGTAAGAGACGAAGCTGATTTTGGTAAGAAAGTTATCTGTTCTTTATCGTCTTAGTACTATTCGCCAACATCTTTTGCTGCCCTTGGGAGTGTACCGGAGGTCCTTCGTATGAAGGAAGCATATGAATTAACTGTCGGCCACTGCGAAACGAAATGAAGGTGTGCATTTGAAATGCAGAGAATAAGGGAGCATGTTGAGAGGATATTTGTTCCCAGAGAAAGCTGAAGCAAACGTTTGTGTCTGCTTGTTTAGTTCCACCGCAGGTTGTCCACCAATTATGATTACTGTACTTCAAGCAATCGACGGCCAGCTAATCATTTACTCTAACTAATACTGGTGTATGATACTTCTTCCAACGCTATTTGATTTTACGCACACTTTCGTAATCTCCATTGAAAGTGATTTGTTGAGGTGGCGAAGAGTCGTCGGAGCGAAGAATCATCTCCGACTTATCGCTCAATAATTCCAAGGATACTTCCATACGTATGCCAACCCCAACACCGAAGGACCGAATTAAAACGAAACAACACTGTTTGACCCCTAGGGTACGGTGCAACCCATCTAGCAACTTTCACTGGCGATTCGCGTGCTTGCTTACGTGGAGGATGCTATGACAACAGAACAACCAGGACGCTTACAAAGCCAGTGTCATAATTTTCTGAATGTTCATCATTCACCATAAATTAATAGTCTGTCATGCAAGTGTGAACGTCTGACTGGATTCGGAAGGCACTTACTCGCTGTTGGCACTGACTTATGTTTATGGAGCTTTTGGGCGTTTTGAAAATCTGATCCCACCTTCACTACAACCACCTAGTGTTTGATAATTATCAACTATGAAAAGTCTACAGTCATTCTTTCCACAGCAGATCGACTTTTCTTGCTCGGCGGGTATCTTTTATTCCATGTCGCTTTCTAAACTCCCACACATTTGCTATTAGGGCTTATCAGCTGACCAGACTAACCAGGCCTGAGACTCCACACACGTGAGAAGACGGATGCGTTATCGAGATTTCCCTACCTAGTACGCTTTGAAACCTCATCACTACAATTGGCTGCAGTGTAATGACGGAAAAATGATCCACGATTTTCCAAGGCTAGGAAAACTTCAATGCTCGTGAGATTCCCTCCCCAATTTACTGGGATACTTATGTGATTTCCGACTAAAACAGATGAGCGGCTGCTTCACACTGTTTGCCAACATAAGTGCAGTGTTTAATTGTCGAGCTACGGATCAGTTCCCCAATTGACCAGGCCGCGATTTATGCGGCTTGAAGTCTATCACCGTCATGTACAAAGGGCACCAAGTAGATTCAGATGAGATTTGGCGGAGTGGCATGCTCAACGTAACTGAGAGTCAGTCTTTTCTAAATTTTATCGTTTTAACGCACACACGATTGCTAGTAGGACAAATTAACTGGTAAAGGTCAGCAATAAAACTGTTTGGTTTGCATCCCTCACAGAGAGATCATAGGTCTTGTGATGGACAATATTCTGACAAACCGGAGCGCCCGGTTTTACGTTGGATGAGCATAGATGAGGAAGTTGTGGTCTCTTCTAAGCAAGCTTTCGATCCAAGTTGGCACTGAAAACGGGTTCATGGCTTGAAATCAAAGGCGGTCTGTCTGATGTTCAAAAACTCAATAGAAGCCTCATACGACCAGTCAAAGGTGGTTTCTTCCCGCGAGCAATCGTTCCTCGTGAATGCGAGAACGATGTTTGATGCCCCTGTGTCGGATGGTAGATGATATCGTTAGGAACAATAAACGAATTCAATAAATCATAAAGTTTCTCTAGTGTGATTCAAATCAGTTTATCATAGTTGCCCATTTTGAAATGTATATGAGGAGCACATGGGATTTCAAATTCCATTCGCAGTCTTCCAGTGACAAGAGAAATGGTGTGTAATCTACCCTGGGTGGTGTGATAAGTTATTAGAATCACTCCCAATTGATCGAAATTCCGGATTTCTGGTTAATAAACTAAACAATATGCTCTAAAAGATATGATCTCGCAATAACTCGCCATTCTCACTGCGGCCAACAGTATAAAGTATACGATTTTCAGAAGACGCAATCTTAATGTTAACGTTTCAAATATTATTAATCAGGCAAGGGAGAGGACTGTACTATTTCTGAACAAAACTTACAAAGGTGTGAGGAAGAGTAATACTTATCAAAAGGATTCTCAACACCTTTATGGATAATCTCAAACAAATAGAATGTGCCACTGTTCACATCCCCACCAAATTCATCTTGCAGCTGCGTTGACTGAGCTGAAGCCAGACTTGAATTTCCACGTGAAAGTTATCATGTTGCAGTGCACCTCTTGTAAACAAGTCCGCTGAAAAAATAAAAGCCACTGTGTACCAGAAGTTGACTGACAGCGGCAGAGTTCTGAACCTTCCGTCAGCTTGTTCCGAGTCAATGTTTGCCAGTACCGTCTCGTCAATTTCAGCTCAGTAAGAGCTGTGTACAAAAGCGGATCTAACAGCGGCCCAGAAAAGAGACTTTCAGGTCAAACCCATAGCAATACTTAATGTGGAACTGCTCGGGAATGGTGTTACTCACAGGGGGCAGTGCACCGGAATTATTCGGAAGGTTCCAAATACGGCTAATGTGATGACGGCTTGGTAGAAGCAAACTGCTCTATTTTGCACTCTGAGTTAGTGCTATGAAATCACAGATTTGGTGACTAGGTCTGCGAAACCAACTCTGAAGGTCGTACCAAATTCTAATTAAGAAAGAATGCTGGAAGACTCCATAGAACAACTGAGCACAAGAATGAACCACCGCAAAACATCAATAACCACCAAACGTTAGTTGGACAGCAGTAAAGGTACCTCTGTGTGTAACATAAACGGATCTATAGATCGCGAATTTACTGACCAGAAGGTCCGTCGTTCGAATCCGACCTCTGCATCTCGACTTCCCCTGTGCATGCTTGAGCAACCTGGCAGTACATCAGTCATCGTGTTTCACTCTGGCGGCATAGTAGATAAGCGCGGGAAGGGTATTACAGCTGAATGTTTTACTTTTATTTAATTGAGAAAAAAAGTTGTGAGGCAAGGACTTCCACTTGCACAATATCGTTTGATGTTTATTTGCAGGTTTCTTCCATCAGAGGAACTTCGTGTCCGACTAAGGTGCAGCTCTTCTGGAGTAATCTTAAGTTTACATCCTGGGTATGAATACCGTGATTCAATAAAAATTAGCCCTGTCGATACACAACAGCTCAGCCCGTAATATATAAGCCATCGGAATTTCAGCCGGCGATTGCAATATTGAGAAATGTCACAGAATCCTGTTTTGAATTTAGCCTCATTTTTTACCAATCAACTTCTCATCCAGTTGGTCTTCCCATTGGATCATAGGGCGAAAATGATCAAAGCCGAAGGGAATAATTATGAAATTGAAACAGCGTCAATAGATACGGCACTTTCCTCCCCTTAAGATCACATCTAGTTGAGGACCAATGCAACTGGCTTCAGGGACTCGGCTGACGGTCCATATTTACAGTTTTTGAAGGAGTTTGCTGTGTTGCATTTTTTCTCGGGAGGCTTTGATATTGATTGGTAACTTATTTTATGACGGAAGCTCTACTCTTATTATTGACGCTGATATTTAACCAGTTTTCTACTGTGTTGGCAGTAACTCCGCCATGATTTTTGAATTGCTTTATTATCTATATGGCGACAATAACTGAACTACCAACATGACTGTCGTGCATTTTAGTCAAAAATAAACCCGCAACTCCGGCAACTATCACCCTTAAGAATCTTCCCGATCACTTGGGTCATTCTCTTTCCTGGACTGGCCCATCCAATGACCCCGCTTGTCCGGGACGGTACATCTACAAAGTCGAGAGAACTGACTGGGCTACACCAGCGGTCAAAAAAGTTTACAGAACCAGTTGGGGCAGATCAACTTTTCTCGATGTTGAACCGGGGAAAACATACGGTTACCGCGTCTCCGCTATTGACGACGACCTCCAGACTGGAGAATTTTCTTCCTGGATGAATGTCACGACACCTCAATGTAAGTGGATGACAAGCAAATCACTACATTCTCTGAGCTTCGCTTTTAGTGTCTCATTAGAGGATTTGCTCTGTTACGAACAATAAAATAGTGAGCTTGAACCAGGTTGATCCACGTCACTGATGAAATAGCTGGTCACAGATAGAGAAGATAAAACAGTTGGTTGAAGAAAATAACTGTGATGATCGACCATGTGGTGAATATTATCCACATTTCTGACGAGTTCTCTAACTTCAATATTACGCCGATGTATTCATCTGACGATTAAATTTCTTGTTAGTGCTCGTATAATCCTTGAACTAAACGAATGTGCACAAAGCCACAACTCAAAAGTTTACTGCCTGTTGGAGAATTACGATCATTGAAAGATTAAACCTTGGTTCATCTGAACCAAGGTTATCGTTCCCGACAGGATCCGCTGTTATGCAAAGAGAGGTTGTCATAGTACACAACTTACTACATAATTCCCAAGGCCAACGGCAATTTTCCTTCCTCCACTGGCTAGTGGATACCTGAAGAAGTCCACTTGGCCATTGAAATTAGTTCGCTTGTGCAATAAGTATTCTTCACGTATCCAGGGTCAACAAAGCACCTTTCTGAGACGATGGGTGAAGAAACCATGCTACAGTAAATAGATGCAAAATGATGTGTGCTTTTTTCATTTCAGTTATCATGGGTTGTAACTTGTCACAAACATTTCCTAACGTTATTGATGTAGTCGGTAGAAGTCGACCAAGACAAGTTGCATGATTGCAAAACTGCTTACGGTCGACAACATCATCACACATTATCGTCATCATCATCTTCAACATGTGGAGAACTATTTTTCTCTTGTTCGAGATGGTGACCATCGATGTCTTCGGAGCATTGCCTGAATCTAGTGAGAACACCGGATCAGCAATTCTGAAGTACGTCGAATGGTATTCGGGAGAAATAACTCACTCTCGATAGATGAACTGATCACACTGCACAGGTTGCGCTGGCTTGGCCACGTGCTGCGTATGCCAGTCGACCGAATACCTCGAAAGGCTCTTTTCGCCCAACCACGTGAAGGGTGGAAGAGAGTCGGAGGCGGTCAAACAATGACTTGGCAGCGAAGTGTGAAAGGCATCACCAGCAAACTCAGCTGCGCTGGTCACTGCCGTCTTCCTGGATGGGGACCCCGAGACGGGCCACACCAATGGCTAGAGACATTGTCAGACATGGCCCAGTCGCACCCTCAATGGCGCTCGCGCATCCAAGCTATTACCTTCAATGCATAGCTCCTTTTTCAACTGCCTCCTTCCACTTGACAGCGCACCGACCTTGCTGGATTTATGCACGAATTTATCATCTCCCGCCTGCAATGCGCAGCTACCTACCCACCTCTCCCCGAATCATCGGTGAACGAAACTGCGGCAGCTGGAACCATTGTACGACGAGTACCCGGTTATTACAGCTGATAATGATGATGATGATGATGATGATGATGAGGAGGAGGAGGAGGAGGAGGATGACAATAGAATCCAAGCTATACCTTCAATGCATAGCTCCTTTTTCAACTGCCTCCTTCCACTTGACAGCGCACCGACCTTGCTGGATTTATGCACGAATTTATCATCTCCCGCCTGCAATGCGCAGCTACCTACCCACCTCTCCCCGAATCATCGGTGAACGAAACTGCGGCAGCTGGAACCATTGTACGACGAGTACCCGGTTATTACAGCTGATAATGATGATGATGATGATGATGATGATGAGGAGGAGGAGGAGGAGGATGACAATAGAAGCACCCCTTACTTCACAAATGCAGCTACCAGAAAGTTTTCCTAAATAGATAATGTCATATCAAGAACTGCAGATTTCCACATCATCTCAGTTCAGTTATGTTCGTATTAACCATTATTGAGACCTTACTTAGACTTTTCGCCAAATAACAGTTCATTGTATTTTATTCCCTCCCCCATGTACACAAGGTGCTTGTTGAAACCGGAGGCAGAAGCTAAAGTTCAAATGAGTGCTGCTGCACTCAGCACAACACGCAGTGAATATCCGTTAGCAAAGAAGCGATCGTTGCTAGGATTTAAGCGATACGATGTGCTGGTGGGTTAACCGAAAACCCATCAGAACTGGTCATGGATCTGATGAGAGGTGCCTCAGACTAGCATGGCCCAACGATCGCAATACACGTAGAGTGACAGTGGGCAATAGTGTCTGTACGCCGAGTGCCGTTTTAGCAACGTGTCATTTCCATCCATCTCTATGCCATGCTCTTTCACTTCAAGACTAACGGCACAGTA
Source organism: Opisthorchis viverrini (assembly GCF_000715545.1). Classification (NCBI taxonomy): domain Eukaryota; kingdom Metazoa; phylum Platyhelminthes; class Trematoda; order Opisthorchiida; family Opisthorchiidae; genus Opisthorchis; species Opisthorchis viverrini. The sequence goes on from NW_008751676.1 coordinate 2,395,064, forward strand.
CACGCCATTCGCTCTGATCTGGCGGGTTAGTCTGATCAAGCGCAAGGAACGGCTACAGCGTGTGGCTTGTCTGTCCTAATTTGGTCTCCTCCCTTTCGTGCGCCTTCAACACAACCCACTGCGACCAGGGGTGTGGGCTACCGGACCAGGGCTACCAGGGCTTGTGTGACAGCAACAAACGCAGTTGCTGACGCACCCAAAAGTGCAAGTCCTTGCGAAAGGACCGATCGGCGGTGGCTGAAGAAGGCCAAACGTCATGCCCTCTTTCGGTTATGTTCTACGGTTGATTTCGCCTCAGAAGGCACGCACGGAAGCTAAAGACGAATTGCTGACATTTTCTACCGTTCGACAAATTACTCTTCTACGAGTCAGTGAACGAAAAAAGTTGATCAAATTTTGGTCGCTAAATTTAGAACTTGACCATTTTCACCAACTGCTGTTAACCATCCTACAAAGTTGGGACACCGCGGTCGGGGTTTTCCGGGGAGCATAAGCCGATGCGTCTAAGCTGGCAAATACTCCCACTTGCACACGAATTTTGTTTTGACAGGCGACTCACTGAACCCAATTGGATCTGTCATTTATAATGTTCTAATCAGTAGTGTGTTACTTCCAATATGTTCAACTTTATTGCTGAACGATGCTGACTGTTTACCGCTGGGACTGCAATCGATAAAGTTGTTCGGCTCATGTTGGTTGCGAGCAGTTGCCAGACAAAACGATGCCGATTTTACGCAAAAGCGTTAGGGAAAATTTCGAGATGATGGACACCTACAGACACTGGCTGGTGCCACATGATCCAGATCATGGTAGACGAGTGCATTGCTTCGAGGCACTTTGTACACAGTATTGGCCTATGAGCTATAGATGAAGTGGCTTACGGACAGTCAAAAGTGTTGGATTCTAGCTGCATGCAAGCATTTGGAATGACAAGCCTGGAACTACCCAGTGACCGATTCGCGGCAGATCCTTGGCCACAGGCGATCAACTGCAAGAAATTTCAGATGGATATCACAGTGTTCTAGCGATTTTTTGCCACTGTTGCAAGAATTTTTTTGAAATTAGTAAAGGGTAGACAAAGTTGTTAAAGTAGGCTTACTGTTGTGCCTAAAATGGCTACACATCTCTAGTCGTTCTGGCTCGTCTTTGAGCGGACATCTGTGTACCTTTGATTGCACGCAAAACCAGACCGGTCGGTTACTTCGCACTTCAACGAAACATGTCCAGTTGAGTTTTCCGGTATGTTTGACGGAAAAATTGAATTGACATGTCATGTAACAACGCAACAGCCTTCCGAGTCTCTGAAAAGGTTTTCAAAACTAGTAAGCACCCCAGACGTTTTGGGATGGACGGTTAGAGGAAAAATTTACCTAGCCGGTTTTCCAAACGTAAAATTCACACTGAGACCTCACTGAATGTGTACAACAAAAAGCTGGACACAGAATGCCCCACACTGTGCCACCATGAGTGGCAGAAGAGGTGCTGGGTCAGTGCACATGCACTTCAGCATTGCACAAAAAGGGTGCTTTCTGAATTTTTGTCAGTATCAAAAGTCCACTTTTATTCAACAAACTCTGTAGTTAGTGGAAGTTATTCAACAAGTCCTTATTTATTATTGGAAAGAAGGTATTTTACACTGAGTTATCACACTTACTTGTAGAAGATTCCTATTCATACCACAGCAAATAACCGCTATCCATTAAACTTTTTTGGCTTTATTTCAACTTTATTCCTACTGGCGGGTTCACTAGGCAGTTAGATGCAATCCGCATGTTGCTTGAGATGGTGATGATTCATAAAGAATCGAGAAGTTCTAGTCCCTCCACTTCTCTTGAGGGCAAAATGCTTATTATTGTTTGGCCCTTAGATTAAATCCTGCCTTGTCTCTCCGTACGACTTACCCTCCAAAATCTGTTCCCTTTTCAATTGCGGGCGCCGTTTCAAAAGTTGGTGAGCTACTAATTAATGGTGAACAAAAAGGCATACCAGGAAGTCAGGACTGAGTGTCGGCTGTCAAGACACTTGGCTACACAAAAATGCCCTCAGTGACGCATAACAGAATACTCAACAAATAAACAAATGTTCCTTTTGTGTGCACTAACAACGCTTGGTGGAACGCTTGGTGAAAACATCATGAGGCCTGCAGTGTCACTGTCAGCAGGAACTTGCTTTCTGATGAGGTAGAATTTGATGGTTGGAAAAATGTGTACCCCCTAAAAAGCTTCCAAAATCTGACCAGGTATTGAGTAACCTCAAGTGCTCTGCCCCGGGGAAAAATCACACGAGATGTGACAGAAGGTAAAGCGTGCCCATTCTACTTGAGGATGCCTGCACGGCCAGTAACTCAAATCGCCCGAATTTAGGAATAAATAAGTTGCATCACTTGGCACGACAGTCCTCAAGATCTCATCTTCTTCCCAATATAGTAAGGGGATTTTCCTCGTTCTTTGTACTGTGTACCAAGTAGTAATGTACTGATCGGTCAATTAAAGACAATTATGAAATATTTCGGACCAGAAGGTTTGCTCGACTCTACTGGAGGTATCTGTCGTTGGGGATCATTTAAGCTAAATTTGCATTCCATCTTCCATTCAGCATTGTAATATGAATAAATCCAGAGAGGAAAATGTCGGTATCTCAGGTAGCGTAGATGGTGGTCGTTGGCTTGTTCGCTGAGCTGGGCAACTTGATTGCAAACGTTTCATCACCAATCGAGGTGACATCATCGGTGGGTTATTGGGGAGCGTAGTGGTGTGTTGCGGTGGTTGGTGTCACCCCAACTGGTGATAAAACGATTGCAATCAAATTGCACTGCCCAACGAACAAGCCAACGACCATGAATAAATCTCCCATTAAACAAGTATAAGAACTCAAAAATATATTTTAATCTTGAACAATTATTCACGTGAAATTCGATTTCATATAACTTGGTCTATGCCTACCGCGACGATCCATTCAGTTTTTTCAACTTCATGGCTTTTAGGTTTTATAAGACCGGCATCATATAGTTCTCATTTTCCGTATTTGTTCACTTTTCATATTTGTCTCCAAGTACCCACAACACCAAGTGTTCCAGTGGTCACAAAAAATGGGACAGACGTAGTCATTAACTGGGAGGAACACACCAAAGCAGACGAACATCTGCAAAAGATACACTTGGCGTTCGTTCATCCGACTGGGCATTTGGATATCAAGGAGTTCTCCCGGATAATTACCAGTTTTACTCTGCCAATCAGTCCGAGTGATATCGGGATACGACTCTATTTCGCCACAGAAACAAATGCCGGGCAATCGGGATTTGTCCACATACCAGTGGAACAGCACTTTTGTAAGTTTTCTTTGCAATAAAACCTTCGATTTTTTCAAGACAAAGTCGTCGGTGTAGTTAATTCAAGAAATTTTGTACCTCAATAGTATGCTGCTCCAGGAGCTGTTGTGGTTGATCTAAATTTCTCCCCAGTAATCCACAAGAAAAACGTATTGTTTTTGAGTCGTAATTCATGCCTGGGATTGGTTTCATGTTTCGATGCCTATTTAGCCAACGGAAGGTTAGATGATCTATTCAGGCTATGATTCTTCTGTGTTCCTCCCACGCGTACTAGTTCACAAATGCTCCTTCTCCGGGGCCAGATATGAACAAGCTTTCCTTTCAAAGGTGTGATATTTTGGTTCACTATCAAAACTCCTGCTTAAGCAACCCAGTAGCAAGTCCAGATAATTTGCTTCAAGATTCCCACATAGCATCTTTCCGCCAAATTTTTTACTTTATAGAGTCTACTTTTTTAATATGGATTACTTCACTAATTTCTACGAGGATTATTCCATGAGGAGAAACCTCACACTTTATCTTTTGCATATACGGTGATCCCAGTATAAGTGTTAACCAGGAGGGATTGAAAAGAAGTGTTTGTTGTGCACATCGATGAGGCACCTGAAAGCCGGGTATGTTTTGGAATTGTTCGTTTCTCCAACATTTTGTTGAGAACGAATCCACAGCCTACTGTTAAAGATAATCGAGATAAAAATACGCACATAAGGGTAAATGTTGAACGTAGTCGTGTTATTCAAAACATTCACATTTGAAGGAAACTTCGTTGATCTTTTGCACCAAAAGGAACGAAATGCCTACAGCTGAAGCCGGACTATCAATAGTGCAGTTGATTAGGTCGTTTGCGTCAGACGTGCAAAGAAGAGTTCCTTTCTGGTAACAAAAATTTAAGTATTCCCAAAATGTTATAAATGAAAACTGGCGTTTTCAGGTAACAACCGCACCTACGTGCAGGCAGGTGACAAAACTGTCGTGGGAGTGACGTTTGATGTAACCAGTTACGAAGGCTGTATTGAACCCGAAACGCATGGTTCTATGATTTAATGTAGACTGATTGTCTTTTCTATCACCAGTAAGGACACAACGACGGAATAGTAACACTAGCCATATATCCTCGGCTCTCTAATAAAGTGATTGGAGGGGGCTCAATGTGTAGGACAAACACCCATTCGCACATTAGGATGACGCTAATAGGGGAACACACTGACTCGTGTTCATGATATTCTTTGAAAATGCTGAAAAAAGACCTCATGTTTTACTTGAAACGATATTCAAGATATCAAACCATTTTCCTTGAAATGATACTTTATACAAGTTTGCTGAAAACAGCCTTCCAGCGGTTTTGCCTTATTCTGGGAGGCTGCTTCCCTACCAACCGTTTTTGTACTTGAACAGAAAACAGATGGCCATTAATTTTGAAACTAAAATGACGTCACCGGCTGGTTAGCTGTCCAAAAATAGTATCATAGGAAGGGCATTCTTCGATATTTCGAATGGTCTCGTCTGAAATATGAGGTAACATTTGCTCAACACATATAAAAAAATATTATAAGCAAGTTAATCAGCTGAGATTCAGCTGGATCTCCCGCCAACACGCCTGAAATTTTGTAATTTGCACGTATATCTCACCTGGTTTTCAAAGCCCGATAAGCTTGATGAGTATGCCGATACTGGCTTGCTAGTGGACTCTTTGGAAGTATACCTCATGCTTGTAAGTAGTGGTATACCAAGGAAGAAGCATTCCAAGTTTCAGCCCTTCAAGATGAGACTTGTGTCATTTCCCGTCACAGTAATCTAAAAGTTCGAAGTCTGAGGAATGGGTGAGGCTGGAAAAAGTCAATAACTGTTAGTTTAGGGCAATTATGTGGGAAAGTAATTAAATTACCGTAACATTTCATGCAGGTAACTGAACTTTCACCGAAACTGTAGCCTTAACACTGCTGACTGCTTAAGCAGGCTTTTTGTGAACATAAGAAAGTTAGGCGCACTCTGACATGAATGTTACTTCTTGGAGAGAGCAATTCTATGCCTTTTTTGCGCATTTTTCTTCACCAAAATTTACTGCACTTTTATGAACATTTCGTTAAACATCGAAAACCAGATATTGCAAACTTACTCTTTTATCCCTCTTCTCCAGCTGTTTACTGTATTTACCGTATTAAGGCGATATTTAGACAGCATTCTCTGGGGCATGGTTTTCAAAACTAACTTGTGGCATACAACTCACCTTATAACCCTAACAGTTCCAGCACCACCACAAGGGCTTTCCGTGGAACTTGATGAACACGTATTGTCCCATCATATTACGTGGGATTGTTCTTGGAATTCCGTCTCTGTAGCGGTGGATTACAGAGTGAAACAATGGGCCAAACTGGATGATGACAAAGTGGTCATTGCTCGTTTCGACACCAGGGACAACCACTTCGTCTATCCGAATGTCCTACCTGGAGTGCAGTACATGTATAAAGTAAAGATCATTGTTAATGGAGTAGCCAGCAACTACACAAACCCGGTCGAAGCATTTGTGGTTCACAGTAAGTAAACGTCATTTTTAGCGAATATACACTCATTTGCAAACTAATTTGCTTTTCGATAGACTCACCTGGAACCCAGCTGACTATCGTTTTTGATGTTCTCAGGCAACTGAATGTGCTGCACTAGGCCGCCTAATGTTTCAGTTGCTACGATATTCGAGATACCGCGATACATGTATATCTTTGTAATGTACTACTCATAAGGTTGCTGAAAATCCGTCGACAGACCACGACCGGTTTCGCCCTTTTTGGGGCTCTTCGGGTAGGCGCAGTTCCGGGGTTTCCGTCAACTCTATGTTCTACTTGAAACCAAATTGCACGAAATTAGCGAATATACACTCATTTGCAAACTAATTTGGTTTTTCGAGAGTCTCACCTGGAACCCAGCTGAATTTCTCGTTTGTGATGTTTTCATTATTGGATCATCATTATTGAATCATCTTAATCGATTCGGTGAAAAGTGGCTTGCTTGTTTTTGATAGTTTCACCTAGGATTAGTTATTCATTTTTCTACGTGGATGAGTAACAGTTGCACATTTTGGAAGGTATCCCAAAGGCAGTGAGAATAAAAAACGAAATTCGAAACTTTTTGGATCACAAATTACCCAGTTTTGTTCGGTCCTTACTCTTAGTCATTTATTTGCTAAACACCGGCTGTGTCAGTTCACCTGAACACTAGTGGGAGCTAAGCGCTTCTCTTTGAATTGTAAGTGTAAAGAATACATCTTTATTTTCTGTGAACGATTTTAGCTTTCCACAGAGACTTAGTTAAATTGTTTTTTAGCGTCTGTTACTTAAAACACTATGGGTTGCGAAGTTTCGTACAGCGCTACTTTCTTCCAAGCTTGTCAGTTCTTGAAGTGAGGTTTGGACGCGATAGGTTTTACCACCCTCTCATAGGAATTTCATATAAAAATGACTTTAAAGATAACCGAACTCGATTGTACTACGAAGATTGACATGTATCGGAAACGACAGTTGATATTTTGCGATAACACGCTTAAGAAACAGTTATTAGATATGAAGAGAAGTGCGTCTCAGAAGACAATAGTTCTATGCACCAAAAAAGGAAAACTGGCTGGTCAAATGGTAAACTGAATAAGTAAGCACAATAGGTTCTCTACTGAAGAGAGAGAATCAGTCGAAACCACTCTTTCAAGCAACTAATTTTTTCTAAATTTATTTTGGCGCTTTTAACGGTCCAACTTTCACCCTGAATGTTTCGTGTTATTCCTCCCTCGACTTTCCACTATTTAATTTTTCATCTGTGATTCGGTTCCCGAAAAACTCAGGGTGACTTGTCTACACCGACAGAATGGAAAGATATTTTTAACTATTGAGTAGCATCGAGTGTCACTGAAACTTGATATCTTTTACTTCTCACTTTTGCCTGCAAGTTCACTTCATTTGTATGATTGCGACTTTGAACCGGTCAGTAGCTTACTTCCCCAAATGTTCTTTCCCGGATTCTTCGTTACTTTTGGTAGAATGCCGGACAGACTTATTACATGAATACCACTATTGCTTTATTGAAGTCTGCACATTTTACGTACTTCATGTCTGTCTTTATGTACTTGGAATGAACCGATTATCACCTGCTCCAGTCCACCGCCCCATAAGAACCATTGTTTTCTTGTTGATTCCCTACTAGCCTTCTTTGCTACAACGTTACTCATTGGGTTGAGGAGTGAGTGACAAACATCAGCCAATGTGGTTAGCTATACGTGATTTACGCACATAATTAGTTGACTTCTTTGTAGGTGGATGCGGGATTTGTAAAACTCACTTTCAGGTCCTTCGTCTGAACAGTCGTTCTTCCCTTTCTGGCGCAATTATCCTGGTGAGTCCACAGCAAGGATGAAGCAATGGACCTAATTTCGCTCTTTTCAGGGCTCATCGTTATCCTCGGTCGTACCGTGGTTTGAACTCCGGACATATGTCATGTGAGGCAAGTGTGTGATAAGTATTCTACCAGCAAAAACTGGACGCGCCTGAGTTATCACACCTGAATGGGCGGCGTTTCCATGCTTTAGCTATGTGATCAGCGATGTGATTGTCCGACAGTTACAACGACAAACCGCACAGGTGTCGATAGATTGATCCGCCAATGAGGGTTTCCCAGTCAGGCAGCGCCACAGACTCTCAAAAACTGCTGGACGGCTTTTGACTAGTTGTAGTTAAAAAGCACATAATATTGTATTTCACACCAGTTTTGATGAGAAATTTGGGGTACGTGGAAGGCCTGATCTGTTGGTTACCAAAGTAAGTTATTCATGAATCGCATCTGCCTTATAGTCCGATAGACGCTTCCAGTCATCTGATAGACTCATCAACTTTGCTTTAGAACCACCAGCCCATTCGTAGCAGATGTGAGAGACTGCTGAGTGATGAACTTCAATGAGGGCCCAGTGTTTCCCCTTTTGTACGGACTCACCAACATAATTGCGTCCGGATAGGAAGACACCTCTTCAAACAAGAGTGTTGTAGACTTGGATTATCTAAATCTTATTTGTCTAGTTCGATGACGGAATAAAACGTAGCACAGACTGGCTCACAATTTACAGTGTCCTTGATCGGAACAGTCCTCGTTCAACCCTGTGAGTTGTTACACACCACTTATGTTGTTTTTGACTCGTTGGTGGGCGCATATTTATGGTGCTAAACAACCAACACGGGAACCAAATGTCGCTTTGTTGAAGGAATGTACTGAAGCATTCAGCAGCTTTGCAAATAGACGTTTTGGTACAGGGTATTGATCTTACCAGCACACGATAGTCATTCAACTTGAATCTGGAATTAAATGCTTTCAACTCCGTTCATTCAAGTTAGTTCCCACATGTGACCCTAACTCGTGGGGAGAAAGGATGGAAAATTACGGCGAGATACACTCGTTCATACATTAAAGTGATGGTAAGGAGAGACTCCAGTGATATTCTATAACTGAATGTGCTCCACAAAGATCATTCCATGGTTCATTCTTCATGACATTTGAGATATCGCAGCATGTTTCTTGGTATAATGATATCCACAAGGTTGTTCAAAACTCTTCGGTATCCCACCAACGGTTTTCATCATTCTTGAGGCTCAGCGGATGTAGTACACAAGTTTTCATTTACGAGAAATACGCTCATTTGCAAATCACTTTGGTTTTCACGAGTGACTCAACTGAATCTCTCGTATATGATATTCTGCAACTGAATGTGCTGCACACAGGTCACTGATGATCGACTGATACTAACCTTGATGTTTTGACCTTTTGTCAAACTAACCATGTTAGCCATCATACTGGAACACGTGGTTGTATACAGTCCTTCCGAAAAGGTTGATAGCTGAAAATTGCATTTACTTCATCTATCCCTCCGTTTACTTTCCAGAACCCTCGTTTGACACATTGCCCCATGTCACGTGCCGAGGAAATTTGTTGTCTATCCGGTGGAACAAAGCCAAATTATCAATGGTTCCTACGATCTCTAAAGTTTACATCCTAGTTACGGACAATAAATGGCGAGAATTCAAGACGATTCCGTTCGAACAGGGTATGTTTGAGATGAGAACAAACTGGTGCTATTCGAGAAGGATGAAGATTTTCTTCGGTCTGAGTAATGCTGCTGGACACTCGAGGTACCTGAAATTACGTGTACCTGTGTCTTGATTGTGTTCTCAAATACACCAAATATACACGCTTGGTTACCTCTCAGTGATAGTTCTCATCATTTTTATGTGGGTTTCAGTGTCACTAGGCAGCAGTAAATTTCCAACGTGAGGCAAAGAGGATCTGCGGAAGATGATCACACAGGAGCATGAAAAAACATGAAAATATTTACAGCTGGGGTTCTAAAGAATTCAATCCATTAAAACTTCCACCATTCATAGGTATAAAGACGGTTGGTTAATGGAGCTTGTTTAGTTAATCGGTTTATAACAGCTTCGCACATCAAAGCGAAGAAAAAACCCAGCGAACCTGAATAGAACACAAATTACATTAGTACCACAACGCATACTGCAGTGAATACAACGAAGACACTAATTCAACACGTCAGGTTGATCGTACAATGAAATATGGTATTCGTTCAATAATCCCATCCCGAGCTACGGCACACTCAACAAGGACAGTATCAGCCCAAGCCTGTGAAATTCGCCTTGGAAATGATACCTTTTGAGAAAACAGTCCGTAATTCAGACAAAGATCACGCAAGGCATTCTGGAGGTACAGATTCTGTCCCCAAAAACAAGCAGGAGCGAGATTTGTGGACGGAGCCTCCCAGCTTTCCCGTCGAGTACATGCAGACTTTTCGCACGACATTGGTCGGTGGAAGAGTAACGTGGTTTTCGGCTATACTTTACATTCTCAATACTGTCCCCTCTATATCCAAACAATTTAAGACTGAAAAGAATGATCTTCTCTAAGAGAGAAGTAGTCTATGTGCGTAGAGTCTAGGTTCACACGGCCTACTTTGCTGCAGGCTCAGCTGACGATAACAGCCGAAGATGAACCACCCTAGATTAACGGCCTGAAAAGTTGTGGAGCGATTGGAATGCTTGACTGATATTCATCGGGTGCTTAGACAGGATTAAGTGTCTTAGGATGGCGGTCAGTCGTTTCATTATTAACAGAAGTTGGGTAATGTTGAACAAGTTTGGATACACACAACTGTCTTCTCGGCAAAGCTCGCTTCACAGGAACAGGTAAAACAGTATATACAAAACGAAACACCGGATATTGGCAAGCTATCCTTTAGGCATTAAACACTAGATTGCCTAGGATTGAAGTTAGTCCGGATTTAAGCTTAAGTCGCGGGCTTCCCTAAACAGTGACTAACTGATTTTGAACTGGTGTCTGCTTTGAAAGGGAGATAGAAGTAGAGTTTTCGTTTCTCCATGGTTCTCTTTTCGCCCATAGGTTTGTTGCTGTGAATTCATGAAGTGGGTCTTCCTGAGTGAACAGGCCAGCGAGAAATGATAATTCATCTTAGATACCATCTTCGGTGTAAAGCTTGTGTGCTGTTTCTCCTAGCAACGAAAGGATTCCTTTTTTGTTCGAAGGGAACAGATCTGTGGAAATGGGTGCGCGGACCGCTCCGTGTCGCATTACGGAACAGTGTTGCGCACCATTCCGTCATGTCTGCTAGTAAGCAGATCGTCCAGGAAAAACAGGGTGTGATTAAACTACCTTTCTAGTGTAAATTTCATAGTTGTTTACGACGCTTTGAAACTGTCGAAAATCTCTTCCTCAGCAGCACGCAGAATATAACATCTGTACATCTACCGTTAATGAAAAGCTTGTGAATAGATTACTGCGGCGCACACTGTACTCATAATCACTTCATGCTTCCATTTGGAATTATTATCATTTATTTTGAAGAGCATGGTCACAAAC
>NW_008751676.1:2409761-2416786 GCF_000715545.1 Opisthorchis viverrini
TGGGGTGTGCGTGCCGGCGGTGTTGACTCACGCCACTCTTCGTCGGAGCAAGGCGGGAACAATCAGCACAGACCAATTGGGCAACCGTGTTCGTACCAACACTTTATAAGAGTTCAGCAACTCCAGACAGGGCCAACCACCCCGTTTGGTTTCAATGTGCTGGTTACTTTCGACAATGTATACTGCGAGTCATCGGGCGCCTCCGCACCAGATGACTCGCAGTATACATTGTCGAAAGTAACCAGCACATTGAAACCAAACGGGGTGGTTGGCCCTGTCTGGAGTTGCTGAACTCTTAGCTCACCCAGACAGACGTCCAGGCTACCCGGTCGGCACCACGAGGAGGTGGTTCAGCTCGCCGACTATTGAGTTCCTGATATTACTTCTTCCGGGTGGTTAAAGCTTTCCCTGGCTTTGTTCGGTAGTTAGTCCATTTTCAATCTTCCTGTCTTCTCGTGACGTTCGTCCACTCTACGTGTACACTTCCACCGGTCTATCGTCAAATATTGCTCCGCGATATATCGGACGTTATATCTGTTGCCTGGAGAAGAGATGAATACTTTGGCTTCATCTTCCGTTCATGTCCATGACCGCAACATGACTTGAATTCGGCGCTCCTCAAGAACAACCGCTAATAAAATCCATATGGAGAATAGTGTGGAACAGAAAGGTTTCCTAAAGTCTTCACCATCTTAGAAAAATTAAAGGTAAGTTGATCTCCCATTGTCCGCGTACGGAACAAGAAATGTAAAAATTTGGTGCAAAAAGCCATAAAGCGCAATATTCCAGTCAAAATTATTGACCGTGGGAGGAAGCGGAATTACAGTGACTAAATAATTTCTCAGTTTCAGGGCGAAAAATTCTGATTACTGGTGGTAGTTTATGAGAGCATTGCAAGACTGGATCTCACAATTAGTTCTTTAACAATACCAAGCGAAAATCTGACAGTTGTTTGGCTTGAGCCCCTTTGATCGTGGACTTTGAGTACCACGTACCCTTGTGACTAGCATCGAGGATTGGGAATTTGACGAGGTGTTTCCCACGAATATGTTCGAACTCGAAATTCCTAGGATTGCTTCAGACGAAAAAAATCCAGTAATAACATGATGATTTCCAATCCAGTATCCTTAGCTTTTGGACCATAGAATAGGTGGTCACGCGATCTTTGTATGTTAAAAAAAATATGCATGATTTCCAGTCTTGGAGAAGCGAACTACAATCACCCGATTAGGCTACAAAACTTCACTGTACACATCGAGCCATTTCGTCCCGATTCGGCAAAGCTCCAGTCGGAATTAAAGACATGAACAAGCGCGCCTAAAAATTCGCGCAACGCGCACTGAAACACTGGGTAAAAATCATTATCCTCCGGCCTAACTACACCCATCAGGTGGGCTAAAGCACCAGATGCGAAAGGCCCTGGTGGCACTTGGTTCGAAACATTTGTTCTGTTCTAAGCTACTCATGAGTAGCATAAAAATTAACGGGATGCGGGAGGTCGTTCCATTGGACTACTGAAGCGCTTCTTGCAGCTCGACGATGCAGAGAACTGGAAACCAGCCTGTAGTTTCCTTGTCGATTTGCAGACGGCACTTTCTTGGGCAGAACCATATAGAGCATAGTGAAACGGGTTCTTCTGAGAAACTTGCCTTTGAATATACTGAGTTCAACGAGAGTTCAGCTTGACGATCAGATAAAAAAGCAATACCATCAGAGAGGCGCTGACTGCTTATTCCAATGAAGCTATAAATCACAGCGATGGGTTCTTGGTTGAACCACCATTTTATCGACTAGCCAGGCACCGCGTTCTGTCGCGCAGACAGTAGACTATTAAGCACAACAATGTTATCTTGTTTACAGATATGCAGGTGAACTGGTGATTGGAATTCCGGTATAAACTTTGGTCAACTTAGCAACATAAAACTCCGGAATCTTTAAACTTATGTGTTTAAGTCATCCCAAACGGCTTCAAACATATGCAAAGCATTTCTTCTTTATAATGGTTTCTCCGTACGCCGAAAATGGCCCGCGTTTATTACGGCCATACGAATATGTACAACACTCTCAGAGAATGAACTTTTCGTCTCTCCACTGTGAGCCAATCAACTTGTTTTTATTGGAACAGAGGGTCATTATCCCTTAATTAGTTTCATCACTCTTATTGTTCAAAAATGTTTTTAATAAATGGCCAAACCCCAAGAAACTTAAGCTGATTGATCGTTATCACGATTTTCATCTAAAACATCTTTTTCTGTGAATGAAGTTCCACCCTGAGTAAATGAACTTCCTAGACCTTTGCTGTACCACAAAAGCATAACAGACTTTCCAATAGACGACAACCCTTGGAGTGAGCAACCCGAGACATGAGTATAGCACCCTGACCTACTGAAAATTTCCATGAAGCATTCGTCGGATTTATGGAAAGTAGTCCTCAGTATACAACTCACTTTGGGAGATCACTTCTCGAAACCAAAATTTTTCACCACCGAAAGCCCAAAGTCAACTCGGCACAGTCCGGAACCCAGTTAACTTGTGCTAAACTGCGTCGCATCAAGCAAGTTTGAAACTGAAAATCAGATCCATGGTCTTTATTCTGCATAGTCTTTCCTAATTGTAATCACTACCTGTCCCATACTGGTAGCAGATACATTAAAGTAGCTCCAGTTGGGTGTCAGTTAGAATGTGTGGTGTTCGTATGTTTGGAAAGTGGGATGTGCAAGGTAAGTGAGCGTCCAGCCGCTAGAACAGATGGCACTCTCGCAATGCAGAACAGTGATTAAACGACAAGGATTAAATGTGTTCGCCCAAAATTCACGACTCCTGGTATGGGAATCTGAATACGCTGTTCACAAAAACTTACGCTACATGAAATTTGGCTAAATGTGGGTGCGCGGACTAGAGTCACCATTTAGTTATGATTGACGTGAAGGCTTGCTCATATCTTATCACATCGGATAACGTGTGCCATCGAACTACGTGCACACCAGTCCAGCTTCAGTGTCCCCTTAGTCAGTCGTTCCAGCCCACAGTTCCTGGTGCATTATAGTCTTAAATGTACTCTTTGGTTTGCTGCTGACGTGTGAAACAAAATGGTCGACACCGATGTTGGGCGTAGCAGCTCAGCAGTACAAGCTGTCTCTGTATATAGAGGCACATTCCTGGGCTAGCTCAATAGGCTTAAAGCACCCTTGATAAAAAAATTCATCACTACGAAAGCTATTGCCTAAGATTTTAGCTCTTTGTTTGCCTTTCAAAATAACAGGCTCTTTAGAACCGTCGTATAACCAGTACTCTGAAGCCCAGTTTGACATATTCAAGTGTTCAAACCTACAAACGGCCTGTCACATCATCCATATCATATTGCTGTCTCTGTGATACGTGCTTGTACCACAGACTGTTCACCTACCGGACGAAGTGCTGTAATAGTGAGCTGCACACTGCTTTCCATTGAATCCAGAAGTATTGGCTCAACCTAGCCAAAGGGCTAGCGTAAGGCCACTCCGTTTCATTACTAAAAAGATGGGAGGAGGGAGATTGTCGCCTATGCACAGTTTACGACAGATGGTATGATCTCATCTGGATGTCGATGACGAAACCAACTGAAGCTCTGAGCTACTCAACAATGGACGTGGTAGATTGGTAGGTAGTGATTGAATCTGAAGTACAGATATATCACTCTAGTTTGTCGGCAATACTTTTGCCGAAGACTTTTTCGAGTGTCCATGTGCTCGTGAATCACAAGTGCAGACCGTCATCATGAAGACTGAGAAAACGGCAGAATGAAAAATAAATACGTGTTCACTGTGGCCGTGCGTTTCCTATTTACTACAGAAGTGACAGATTCGGTTTGCAGACTCCGCCTACGAAGCTATATTACTCAAGGCGATGTGAAAAGACTTTTCCTAATTTGCTTCCGATTTTTGCAGTCAAAATGACTAGACGTGAGCTCCAGCACGTTGAGGCTGCAAAAACCTTCGATTACTCCCACAGTATGCTTTACCTGCAAGCTTCTAGTCTGTACGCCCGCTAAACCGTTTCCACTCCTATCTCTGGGACGCTGGGAAGAAACTACTTTGAAAGTAATGTTTACGCGTTCACGCATGACTTGTAAAAAGTATAACAAATGTTTGCAGAGGTAATTTCACTTCCGATCGCTCAGTAAAACTGTACGATTTGGAGTTTCTTGTTGCAAAACCCGAACGAAATAGGCACAAAGGGTGTACGAAGGTGAAGAAACTCATTTCTACAATCGTGACGTTCTTGGACTCTTTTCTAAACTCCGTTTGCACTTATCTGAAGGTCTGGCCACAGTAAGGGAACCCAACCGAAGAAAACCGTAAGTCGACTATTCGCAATACACTACTCAAAAGTTTGCTCAAAATTCTTCGACACCCCACGACCGAATTCACCCTTCTTTGGGCTCATCAGTTACGCGCAGTCCCCGAGTTTCCGTCAACTTTATGTTCTACTTGAAGCCAAATTGCACTAAATTAGTGTGCCAAACTCATATGCAAAAAGATTGGTTTCATGGGAGACTTACCCGGAACTGAGCTGGATCTCTCGTTAATGATGTTTCCAGGCAACTGAATGTGTTGCACCAGGCCGCCTCATGTTTCAGTCGCTACGATATTCGAGATATCGCGATACATGTACATTCGCAGGTTGCTGAAAATCCCTCGACAGCCCACGACCGGTTTCGCAATCGTCAAAATAATTACACACATATCCCAGCGAAATTATACTCTCCGAGGTATCCAGATTTTTTCCCGTTGTGCAATCTATTATCCCGTGTGTTCCTATATGTTCTTACTTGGACATCAGTAACTTGTTACATGATGCAAGTTACACCACGCAGTCAGGACNGACATCCTTGGGGTATTCACTGGAAGCGGTTGGGGGGTCAAGCATGGACACATTCGCCCATACAGGTATGATAATTCGCACACATCTAGAGTGCTGTGGCAGAGAAGTGATAACACTTTTACTTTGCATGTCATATATCGGGGATTCAAGTCCCAGCATTACTGATGAGGTTGTAAGTCTGGTTCAATGCTTCCAAGATCTGGTGCGGAACAACCAGGATGGGAGGAGGAGCGTTTGAGGGAGACTGGTGTTGATAAAAGTTCGGCAAGTCCCCCAAACACACACAATATTACTGGCAATTAGTAGAATATTTCAAGAAACCCTAAGGAAAAACAAATCATGTTGAATTTAAAGCTTAAACAGTGTGAAAGATTTGTTATTCACTACGTATGTAGGCCCAAGTGTGACTTTGTCCTCTGTACAGTTCTGGTGAAAAAAAAAGGAGAAAAGAGGAGCTACTCCCCCAAAATACGTGGATTCGTTCGTGCTGAAATGAAGATGAGCTAGCCGTGTTTATCAACACGCGGCGATCCTCTTCATCAATCGAATTCCACATAGATTCGGAAACGTCTACTCTAAACATTACATATCACCTCGGCAACCGAAATTTTATCCCAAACTAATCAAAACAAACTTTACTTTTTCAGTGTGCTGGTTACTTTCGACAGTTTACAATACGAATGATCTTGCACCTCAGCAGCAGTTCTTACCAGTACGCAGGTAGAACTGGTGGGGCGAGCAGGTGAGGAACGTGGCAAGTGCTACAAATGGAAAGCTGGTTTGGTAGTCCACCATCGACTTCATATCCATGAAATGTTGGCACGAATTTGGTCACCCACTTAGCCTGCAATGATTGTTCCCGCCTTGTTCCGACGAAGATCGGCGTGAGTCAACACCGCCGACACGTGCGTCCCAGCCAGTATAACGCAGACAAGCTTCGTCGAGTGGAAAATTCCGGTGTCAGCTGGTCCCAACAAGAACCACCTGGCTTATAATCTACGTCCGTTTTTTGACGAAAACTGCGCAGTTCGTGAGATTGGAGCAACATTCTCCTGGTATGAAATGTTGGCACGAATTTGGTCACCCACTTAGCCTGCAATGATTGTTCCCGCCTTGTTCCGACGAAGATCGGCGTGAGTCAACACCGCCGACACGTGCGTCCCAGCCAGTATAACGCAGACAAGCTTCGTCGAGTGGAAAATTCCGGTGTCAGCTGGTCCCAACAAGAACCACCTGGCTTATAATCTACGTCCGTTTTTTGACGAAAACTGCGCAGTTCGTGAGATTGGAGCAACATTCTGTTGGTTGGTCGGCTATCAGCATCAAAACCAGGTTCCGTGCGCTTAACTGGCAAACACAATTGGACGAATCACCAGTTGGTGACCCTGATCAAACCACCGGTCAAGCGGAGGCTCATTCGTCAGAAGCTGATGACTAAAGTGTCTGGTTCAAGCAAACCGTGGATTGTGCTGTGTCACCCTTGGAATATCATGCTGACATTTGGCTCGGTAGTATTTGCCCAAGGGTTGCAATCTGACATCATGACACCGGATCAAGTTCTGCCACTTCGAGACCTCCATGTCTCCAGGAGATTTCCACACATCTGAAAAACTGTATCCCCATGATGTAGTCAGCTAACCCATCGTGTGCCAGCCAACAGAAAGCAGGCCCACCGAACCGAATACGCTGCCATCCAGTGCCTATACCACCAAAGATGGAAAGATGCAGCGTGCTCGATGGGTCACGGGAGGATCTATGCAAAGGTTATGGCGGCCTACTTCTGGACGCCAAGCAGTATTAGAAAACAGGTGCTCTCTGCTCCAAAACATATGGATAGCCCGCCAAGTCACGCAGTGCTACCATCCTATCGGAGTTTGATCGAGCCAATTACAGGTGAGGAAGTCGACCGTACAATCGGTTCAATGGGAAACTTGTCCCCAGGTCTGGACAAGCACCTGCCCAGGATGCTTGATCAGTTCCATGCCAGCGCCCTGGGTATTTCAACTTACGCTTATGTGATAACTAGAATAGTGGTAGGTATCGTAACTACCGAATGTACGCGTAGTATAGAAGTCCGAATATGGACGAATGAATATCGTATATTCTCGTATATCGCGGGCGTACTATCAATCGCATCGTAAAACAAAAGCATATAAAAATAC
>NW_008751676.1:2419731-2448259 GCF_000715545.1 Opisthorchis viverrini
CACATTTTGCAGCCTGTGTTTGCAGTTGGAGGACAAAATCACGAATACTCTGAGATTCGGATCGAATAAGCGAATTGAATTTCGCTCGTTCTGCGGCCACAAAATTGACAGGCTTAAAATGACTGAGAATTAACTTCTTTAGAACATCGAATGTGCAATCGATCGGCGCCGTAGGGAATGATAAATTCTTCACAAGAGCATAGGCATCCTTCCCAATGTAGTGCAGGAAATAAGCTGTCTTCTTTTCATCATCCAGATCCGATTTGGTAAGACACCAAATGCTGAAGCGTTCCAAATAATCCTCCACCTCCCGTGCAGTTGAATTTACACTGAGCGATTCCAATTCAGATAACATTGTGATGAAGAGAAAAAAATTCCGGATCGCGACGCCAAATGTGATAACTAGAATAGTGGTAGGTATCGTAACTACCGAATGTACGCGTAGTATAGAAGTCCGAATAGAATGAATTGAATATCATATATTCTCGTATATCGCGGGCGTACTATCAATCGCATCGTAAAACAAAAGCATATAAAAATACACTAAATGAATAGAATAGAGTCAATGTTCACCGCAGCTTATTATCAGGGAATTGTCCGTAGCGCTTATGTCGTGCTCGTACTGCCCTATTTCCGAAGGTTTTAAGTCAGACTTCACCAAACCAACTGACGCCGATCTCCATTCTTATTCGATGGTTTCACTAAGTGTTTACTGATAGCTGGAACCGTAAAATGCGACTGCCCTTACTCCAGTTTGCATTTCTATATCGGGACGGTTGTTTGGAAGCTACATCGCTCTTACACACCCTGCCTCATAATTCCTCAGCTGTTGTTTCTAACTTCCGTCTGGCGTTTGTTGGTATCTCGAAAGCGTTTGCTTTGGTTTCTCATCTACTTGGGCGTTTATGGCAACTTCACGTCCGGTTCGGAACACCGCATAGTCATATGAGAAGGCTGTAGCAGTCCTTCCCAGTTCCGAGGTTCACTGCCGCAGAGGTGTGAGGTAGGGAGATCCCTCACCCCACCCCCCTATTTGTCATCATGACAGTGGATTAGTTTCTTGAATTGCTGATGCCGCAACTAGGATACCAGATGCATAATACCATAGTGTATGCATGGTTTTTCCTTCACGGACTACCGGGTCGTACGTGCAGAAATTCACACTCGCCTTAAAGAGCAGCTTGATGCTGATGCTGTCGAGTTGGGAAGAGGTGGTTCGCCAAGGAAATCCGCAATTCTCCGAGTCCGACAGACACCGTGACGCCTTTTGTCATCCCCTTTACTTCCAAGGGGAAGAGAGTATGCAACTACCGACAGCAGCCGCTTCAACTGCCTGAGGAGGCGATCCGTGCCCATTAGAGCCTCATAAATGAATGGATATCACAAGGAACTGATTGGTACCACGGCTGACATATTCGCGCGTGTTTGGCTAAGCACATTGGACAATTACATCAGGCAATCTATTCGTGGCTGGCTCAACCGAAGGAGCCTCATAAATGAATGGATATCACAAGGAACTGATTGGTACCACGGCTGACATATTCGCGCGTGTTTGGCTAAGCACATTGGACAATTACATCAGGCAATCTATTCGTGGCTGGCCAAGTCAACCGAAGGACACCCTGATCAGCCACGTCCACGCCGGTAAACAAGATGGGGGAATTGGTATCCCAAATCTGAGTGCAACCATCCCGATGCAGCGGACAGCGCATATGTAAAAGCTTCTGTCTACTAAGTTTCGAGTGCTATGCAATGTGGTCAATGATCACGCATTCGGTAAATTTGTTCTGAATCTCAGCTTTCTGATTCGAGTCCAGAGTGCATGCGTAAGCACCAAGGACAAGCTGGTGGCTGCTCGGGGCGATAGTTTACACAACAGCATTAACGGTCGCGGTTTACGAGAATTGGTCGCTTCATATCTACCAAATCAATGGCCAGTGTTTCTATAACGAGTGTTTCCTTGATATCCAGCGCCGGTTAAACTTTCACGGGAAAATATTTAGAAGCGCACGGCGTGGTCTTGGTGGCCAAAACTATCCTCTGTTGGGGAAGCTGTGCTGAACCGGAGAGTTTGGTGGATACTCTGCAGTTCTGCTGGGTCACGCCACTAACTAGATCGTCATGATCGAGTTGCAAGGGAACTCGCAAAGCATTACCGTCTTTGAGGAGTTGAGAGCAGCTACGTCGACATCCTTCATAAATCCTGACCTAACTGTCGTTCGGAAGCGCAGAGCAACTGTGTTGGACGTAAGCATAGTCTCGGATGGGTGCGGAGTGACTGTGTAAAATAAGGAGAAGCGGAAATGATTGTTTCCTCGCCATCATCTTATTCCTACGTGTAACCGGTTGCGATGTCGACTTTTTCGTCCGGCAACTGATGATCATTTCTTATCGGAGGATCTGCTTTCGTCAATCCGCCAAGGTCTTTACTGCACTGAGAAGTATTACGCTCACAGTCAGTGACTTGTTTTACTCGCCATTTTGGGCCTTCCACGTACTTACGACACTCTTGTGTGGTACATGACGTTGAGTGTTCTTTCCAATGGCTTTCACACGTGACCCAGTACGACGAAGGATTTGTACCTTGACTGTCTTGACTGTCGTAGTGCCTTCTGCGCCTCGAGGAGCATTTCGCTTTCTTCAGTTGCTGGTCTTTACACGCGTGTTTCCATACCAAACATTCTTACATACGTTGGGGTTCATCTTGTCCCACTTGGTGGCAGGCCTTCGAATGAAGTGGTTCCCTAGTTTTATATAATACCCTCCTGTATATCCTTCAACATCTCCCTCGTGGATTTACTCTTCATGTTTATGACCATGCTCTCCAAAAATAAACGATAATAGTAGTAGCATTAGTACTATGCATGCACCCAGCCGCCGCCTTGCAGTGGGGCTTTTGAGCCAAAGACCTTGGCTGAGAACCCTAATCGTCTTGTCTGTGTGGACGCCCTGACAGTATCCCAGCCCGGGAACAACAATGAAATTAACATTTGAAATTAACAGTTATGCCACATTGACTGTCGCGTGGTGTCATCAGCTGCATACAGCAGGATGAGCAAGGGCATGCTACTGCTGTCTACCTTCCTACACTTTCGCATATTTTCTGCTCCACTCAACCCAATTCGAATACTCTCTACAGGTTCTCACGTTTTTTGTTCGCTATGCACCAAGCTCAGATTCAGCTCCCGTGCGTCTATGTTCAGTAGCGATTAGAAACACTTCAAACTCAGCTTTCAAACCCCGAAAGCCGGTCTACTTAGCTCCCTGTAAACTTCATACACTGAAGCAAAAAGTACAACGTGAGGCTCTTAGTAGTACCCTTGATTAGCTCAGTATTGATGTATTCCGTCTGTCGGAAACAAGGATCTGGGATTCAATTAGTGTAATTGAACAGACTATCTCTCCGATCTGTTATCGATTCCGGTTGTGCACATCTGGTGACTCGGTGGTCGCTACACCTAAGTTCGCCTGGATGGGTATTGTGTTGAGTCATCCAGTGGAAGCGTCTGCACTTGACTGCATACCTGTTGATAGTCGCCTCTGCGCGGTTCGTTTGGTAGTAACTGTAAAATAATCTCAAAAGTTAGTTCCATCACTCCTTGTTCGTTGTATCTGCTTACTCCTCTATGGGATGCAGCTCTGAATCTGCCAAGCAGGACTTCTATGACACTCTAGATCTTCTGTCATAGCGGGCTAAAATTTGGACACAGATTTGGTTGCAAATGACACGAACGCGAAACTAAATAGGCCAAGCGCTGGTGATTCCCATTGGGCGGTCGTCTGGGGTTGGGCACGAGATTTATAGACAACGGAGCAGGTCACCTGCAGATGGGTGCCGATCAGACTTTCTTTGCATGTAAAGTTTTGGTAGTTTTGGGACTCCATCACAAAAGACGTGTTTATCGGTTTCTGTGCCTAACTATACCGTTAAAATAGTGTGAGTTGCTAAGAACACTGGACTCTGACGTAGTCTTACGTTTAAGGTGAAACCCACTGTGCTGTGCCCCGTACGAGCACACGTTTTAATCTCGTCACATTCACATTAAGAAACTTTCAGAGTGAGTTCCAGAGTTGTTGATAAGAATATTTCAAACGAAATCCCATGTGATTACACTTTTCAAGTAAAAAAAGATGTACAGCTTACCTCATGTAGAATGTCAGGTTTTGAACGTCCAAGGCCAGCATTCCTGTTTATCTACTGTTCGAGTCTCCGTGACTTCAACTTAACACCTCGCTGAAGAACATTGCAATGCGGAATTCGCCTTACATTTACTGCTGGTTTTCGGTTCATGCTCAGGTAATGACTGGTTCGTCCATCGATCCTGGTAACTGGCTTTCAGGCGTTTCATCATCATTCCAAGGAAATCGTCAGCGCCCTGATAATCCTTACTCAAATGGTAATGAAACACTTTCAAACCAATTGTCAAACTTGGTCACCTGATCAGCGATCAATAAACTAACCCCAGCTACCAAAGATTTTTAAGCGCCTGTCGGTATTTGGTACTTTCAGGTAGGGTTGCAATGAGGCTACCTTCTGGTGCGTCAGCAACCAACCTCACCAGAATATTTTCCCTCAGCGTGGCATATAGAATGAACAGTTTCACAAAATACGCTTTTGTAAAATTTCACGTGCAAAAATATAATATTACTCATCCAATAAAGTAACGCTTCTTCTATCGAAAAACGTGAGGCAAAAATTAGAATCATTCCATGCATAGAAATACATTCGCGGATCGCAAACATTTACCAAGTGATAATGTCGATTCATAAGAGCAAAATGTAAACTGTGTGGATGTTGAAGCCATTGTCATACTAAGAAATGCCAATTGTTTGTCAAAGAAAGACGCAAATTCAGTCTATCGATTGGGAAGAGGAGCGAATGTCCAGGATTCAATGCTGGGTAGGTACTTTTCGGAATCTCCCACAACATTTTCATCGAAAAAAGTTTTGATATCAATAACACTAGTGTCGCTGGTACGTCGCCAGACATTGGGTAAAGATTCAGATATGTTAAGTATGGTTGGCGGATCGATGAACTCCACTTCAGTGGGTTCATGTTCCCCGGGAACCGTAGTTCGAGAACAAGCTTTACTCATGAACTCGAAACTGGATGTTTGGACGTAGTCAACTGACGGGTTTGGGTGACCGTCACCCTTTTGCGACGGGACGTTGAAGGCAATAATATCTGAATAATGTTGTAGACCATCTGAATAAAAATCCCATTTGGGCTCAGTAGTTTCGGACCCCTCAGGCCATAATTCGATTCGCTGGTCAATTGAGGGATTTGCGGATATAAGCGACACGGATTGGGGTTCAGCTAACTTTACTTCCGGGTCGATTGAGTCGGGTGACATGGATGAAAGAGACGGTGTTAGACCTGAGGAGGCGGCGCCTCCTGATAACTTACGACTGTTCTCAAGTCGCTCGCTTTCTCTCCAGCTGATATAGGTTAATGGAGGTATTGGTACTAAATGTATCGGTTGAGTTATTACTTCCAGTGGATCAGTTAATAAAGCTTGTATCGTGAACTCTGGTGGGGCACTTAGATGTCCTTCATGGGTTTGCATCCTCACATTAGTCCAAGAAGACAAACCTGGAACAGCCGAAACAAAACGGGACTCCATTTCTTCCAGTGGTCCGTCTTTTAGAATCGTATTGTTTCCTCTTTCGACTGCTGTTACTTCCCAGCTTTCTGCCTCAAAATCTCTTAACACAAGCTCTTTGGAAGAATCATTCACAAAACTCTTGATGGACGATGCTTCGTCTTTTCTGTCAGAAATATTTTGTGGGATTTCCTTGGTTAATGATGATGTTACCGTTACGGGGAGCTTATTCTGTGAAAAACCCACATCGGGACAGACATGAAAATTGGAAGGACTGTTTCGGTCACTTTGAGTTTTTTCACGTTCATTTGAGGCGCAACGAACATCCACGGTTTCATCGGTAAGCTGTTGAAAACGGTCTCCTCGAATACGCTTTTTCGGTCGATATTTGTAATCAGGGAATTCGAACGAGTGGAGACTTTGAAGCCGCACGGCCTCCTTAGCGTATTCCTCTCGAATCTCCGCAGGCATGTGACGCCAGAGAAATCCAACGCGTTGACTGATGTGAACATTGTGTGCTTCAGGAAACCAGCGAAGTGTAACTCGCCGAATATATTGTGCGAAAATCTGTGGAAATGTAAAAGTGTGGAGTAAATATGAGCCAATAAACGGAATGTGAGATTACGGAGTGACGTTTGAGACGAAATTAGATATTTGCAGATAACCTGGATAAAAACGAGAACTCACCTGACAGCGCACTGACCTGTCTCCTCAAACGGTTACGAAACTTCCGCAAACGAATGGTGAAACTCCCGAAACAGGCAAGCAGCTACATTAAGTGTGACAGTTTTGTAGACCCCACGATGTTTCGCAGACAAGCTACCGGAATGGGAGTCAACGGGAAAAAGCTTAACAAGCTCGTTTGCCTTAGGTGCTTCTCACTACTTTTCTGGGAACCGTGATGATGGGTTTTTTAAGTAAGAAGGATTATTGTAGAGCTTTTTTAGGTGGAAATCTTGCGTAGATTACACCGACTTTCGGGTATGCTAGATGACCCAAAGAGGAACTGGTGTAAAACCACATGCGAAATTATCGTAGGCGTCGATATGACTTGGTCGCCGAACTTCGGAAGATAGAGTTCGTGAACAGTAAATCGGACTGATTGAAGGAGGAAATCACCAACTCATTCTGAATAAAAACCTCCGCAAGAGTTATTCGTTTAGTACCACCATCGATCTCTCCAACGTTTGGATAAGACTGGTGAATAAATAATGCTTATCCCGGGAGGATAACATCTCTGGTCTAGTGAATTCGGCATCACTGGAGTTCATAAGTAGCCTGTCTTCAAGTGACAATTTGTTTGTTTGTTTATCTGAAAAGTTACGGACAGATAATTGGAGTGGAATCCGTTAAAAATCCTTAGTCCTTGTCAGTTTATGTATACGATCTTGGCAATCGCAAAGGAAAGACCAAGGAGCCAGTGTTAATTGAATGGCACCTTGTGACTCTGATCTTGATACAGACTGACAATAAAGTACACATCGACCCGTCATCTTGTTAGTGTATGGACGCTAATCTTACGAAGTAACCCGCCAAGTATGGACAGTGTGCATATCTTCAAACGAGGAAATAAGACAAGACAGACCAGCAATGGAACTCTGTGCGAAAAAATAGGTAAAACCCATTGAATTTGTTGTTTGTTCGGTAAGAGCAGATCTCTACTCTTTTCAAATTATGAAAAATACCTAGAGATCACGAACACTAGCATTGTTCCCATGACAGTCGTTGGCCCAGCAGATGAGTCATGGTTACATGTGGATTTCGTAATCCGGTTGACTTAATTCCGCTCAGAGTATGGTCCTCTTGCTGGTTGAAGCTAATAGCTTTCCACTTAACGTTGAAACAGCTGTGTCCGATCAGTTTTGTCGTGCCCATCTACGCCTTATCCGGGCTACACTAATAACTCAGTGTGTTGTGATGACAAAAGTAGCACCTGAATCATTATTCGGTGACCCAGAGCATCCTGCGTCCAAAAACCCTCTCTCTGTACAGATTTCAGGTAAGCCAAGACCATCCTCTTATCATGCGTGCGGAGTGGTCCATTATCACAGTAGATTTCCAAGCCTCGAACGACGACCCAGCAACCGCTCTGGTCGACTGATCAACTTGCACGTCAGATCTTCGTAGTTAGGTGATTCCTCGGACGCTCGAAAACTGCTGGTCCGTCCGTTCGTTCGTTCAGCTGTAGCACCCTTTCGGTGCCTAATTGCCATGCAACCTGAAAGTTGCATGAGGGCTGGGATAATGCCAGGTCACTCAAGCCTAGACAGGAGAAGTCGAGAGACAGAGGTCGGGTTCGTATCACGAACTTTCCATTCAGTAAATTCGCGCTCTAACCACTTGGACCCGAAAACTGCTGAGCAACTTTTGATTAGTTGTGTTGATTACGTCGGGTAAATGAATCAGTTCGTTCAAGGGTGAACACATTCACCTGTTTAGTAGCGATAATTCGTTTGCTTCCATCCCTGTGCTGGTGGAGTAGTGAAAACACCCTTGCCTTACATGTCAGGTGTCCGGCGTTCAAACCTCGGCACGGCCAAGGAGGCGTATTGCTGCTGGGCTAACAAGAAAGAAATTCGAGTCCAGTGCTTCCTCCTTTGGTGTTCACGAGAATAACTGTATAAAGACAGGTAAAACCGAAATAGTTTGCGAATCCGTGTATACTGCAAATTGAATATCACTCTGGATGGAAGAAGAAAGCAAAGTTAACGTAAACTCTGGAATAACGTCTGCCTGATGAGCCCTAAGAGGAGCTAAGCCTGTCGTGGGCTATCGAAGAGTTTGTGAGTAGTGTTCCTTTAAGAAAACAATCGGACAACTTTACTCCCAACAGTGGAGCTTCCTATTAAAGCACGCAATCGACTGGGTGCAACAATATTTAGGCAGTAGTAAGGGAGTATAAACAGATTCAGTTGTGAGGATTACTAATGATATTGCCATCTTCCAAGCATCACATACGGATTCGCTTATAAGAAATAAACACTTCGCTATCCAACGTTGGCAACTAGTGCTTTGGAGACGGACAGGCCCGATTCTGAAATCAGTAAGTTGGTGATATCGAACACGGACTACCGGCGTCAGACAATCGAACAGTGTAAACTTTACTGAAGGCCGTCACGGTCGACGTCAAATGTCTAGGATGTCTAATTTTTCTGGTCTCACGTGCAGGATTACAGTACGACCAGAAGTTATCCCCAGTACTCTCTAGGAAGCCCTAATGATCATTCAGCTGTAACACCCTTTCGCTGCCATGCCACCCGAAAGAGGGGCGAGGGCTGGGATACTGTGAAGTTGCCCAAGCCTAGACAGAGGAAGTCGAGATGCATAGGTTGAGTTCTAACCATAGATCTTCCGTTCAGTAAATTTGCTCTCTAATGACTGAGCCAACTCGCCCCCAAGCATGGATGACCACCACCCAAGGTATCCAAGACGATGTTTTATTCACAACGAAGACGCAGTCACCGTAGAGCATGTGAGTAGTAGAACAATGGCTGGATAACCGGCGTACATCATCGGTCCTATACGATACTACTTAGATTCCCACATCGTGCATACCAGCATTTCTGCCGGTGCACTTTTAGTTATTTAGGTAAGAATATTTCTTATTCGAGCCTATTTCAAAGTGAATGTCG
Source organism: Opisthorchis viverrini (assembly GCF_000715545.1). Taxonomy (NCBI): domain Eukaryota; kingdom Metazoa; phylum Platyhelminthes; class Trematoda; order Opisthorchiida; family Opisthorchiidae; genus Opisthorchis; species Opisthorchis viverrini. Next base: position 2,428,967 of record NW_008751676.1, read on the forward strand.
ATGCAAGACCAGCTTGGAATTTGTCTGATGTGTGGTTGTTTATGTGACACATTTTCCGATTATTTTCACTCATTCCCTTACGGTTCGAATTCAACCAAAAGCTGCTGTAGTACCTTAGTTTGTAAGCAAAAGCTCAATAGGAAAGGTCCTTTGATACTGATCATCTACATTCAAGCAATTTCAAAATGAAGCTCCTTACCTAATACACACAGCCTACAAAATTTTCAGGGTTACAATCGAAATACCACTTGATAATGGAAAACAGGGTTGTCAGGAGACAAACCAATGTAGATTCTCCCTGCATCGCAGACAAGCACCTGTCTCACACCTTACCTTGTAGATGCAGTTGTGGAAAAATACATCGGAGGTGCGTAATGCGGTACTTTGTGCGGCGATTGTGAGCTATCAATTTGTCCGAGAGAAAAATCAAACGCGAAATGTTGTTCGGCAGAACAGAACACTGTACGAACTAAAGACAAACTTCACTTCAAAGTTCAGATCGGTCAATAATGAAGGACTGTCTGACAAGTTTTGCTTCTAGGGCAAAATTGCATATTTGCTGAGATGTAGGGATCACCCCGTTGAATTACCTTTATCCAGTTTGATATCAACACAGGTGTAGGATGAGTTCGTACCCCAGTTGAGTCTTCCTAGGTTTGACTGAAGGGCCACTTGGAAAGGAGTCATTTCAGTCGATACTTATATTTACGTATCCTAACATGGACCTGAAGGTCTGTACTTCGAACCTAACCTAGGCATCTCGATTGCTCCTGTCTAGGTTTTGGCAACCTAGCAGCCTCTCAGTATCATGCCTCCTTCAAGTGACATGGTAGTTAGGCACCGTTTGATGTTCATCATTATTATTATAACCTGGAGCACTGGAGATATGCCACGGTGTGAGGTTTTTCGATAAGAACAGGAAGACATCACCATAGAATGTAAATCCGTTCCGTGTCAATCAGGCCTATTCAGAGGAGTTTCTGGACATGGTGCGTGCGTTGTGTTTTACCTATATTAGGGAACTTATTAGTCGGAGATTTGTCTAGTTAACTACCATCCACACATTGATTCTGGCCCCAACTTCATACGGATTAGGTATCTCCTCTAGCTTTCCATTCTTTGCAGTAGAAACTCATTTACGGTTGAAAGGTTGTTTGTGCACAAGAGGTGGCAACTGATTGCACGAAAAGTTTTGCTAAAGTTAACCTTCTGGCGTACCAGAACGTGCAAAAACTGTTTATATTAGGATGAAGTATATATATACATATATAAAATACCTTTCGTCTGTAGCACCCTTCATATGCCTACCTACCATGCTACCCGAAGGAAGTGAGGTGGAGTCGTTTGTTGCACATCAACGGGATCGTACCCATAGATCTTGTAGTGCATATGTAAGTTGCCAGATGGATTGCAAAAGTAAAGAAAATCGTACAGCTGTAGCACCCTTCCGGTGCCTAATTGCCGTGCCACCCTAAGGTTGCACAAGGGCTGGGATACTGCCAGGTTGCCCAAGCCTAGATAGGGGAAGTCAAGAGGAAGAGATCGGGTTCGAACCACGGACCTTCGGGTCAGTAAATTCGCGCTCCAACCACTTGGTCCATCTCGACCCTACCAGGAAGTAAGCTGTGTACCGAAGTGCTATGAGATGCACATCCAAACAGATTAAAATGAAGTATGCGAGTGGAGGTATGAAAGGATATTCAGGTCTTTAACGGTGTTTGAGTGCATCAGCAAACTGATAACGTGATAAAGGCATTCGGTCGTGTAGCAGATACTATGCAGCAGACACCGAAACACCGCTAGCTGGCTGGGCCGTGCTGCACAACTATAGTTGTCCAGTTTCCTCTGGTGGACTGAAATTCCGCATTATCAAGTGTTGAGATGCCAATGAGATCACAGTGAGTGCAGACTAATGCCTCTCTCGCACAAGTGAGCTTGAAGTGGCATGCGTAAACGACGACGACAAAAGCTCACTTTTCCAGTCCGCCGTCAAGTAATTTTGGAGACTTTTAACATTATCATAGATCAAGGATAAGGGCCCGAGTCCGACGAAGAGGTATCGAACTGTATTGCTCTAAATTGTACCATGGAAATCCCTGAAACTATCATCTGTATAAGTGTGTAATGTAGGGTTTGGAGTTTAAACGTAGCTTTCTGGGCGTCCGTACAGATACTAGCCAGTAAGTACAACCTTCCTTTCCTCATGAACGCCGACACTTCTTCATACGGTGAGCGGCGGTTGTGTGAGTCAAGCATTTTCTCGTTCATCTTCAACCACCAACTTCCTGAAGACCCACCTCTGATATGATGCATGGCTATCCTATAAATCTACTGGTTTGTTTTGGAAAGACTTTAGAAAGTGTTGATATATATGACCTCAGCTGAACTGCTGCAGCGCGTTGCAAACAATCACTGTCATATTTCACTTTCAGGGACTGGTGTTTCGTGCTGGACCGTTGCGAAAAGGTCGGTTGATTATTACCGTCAAAGCTTCGTCTACCGTGGGCCGAACTCCTAAGAGAATTCAGCTCGCTCTCCACTACTCTTTATTAAAACAGGACAGTTACTTGATCTAGGGAAGTGAGGTGTTCAATGCATAACAGTGGACGGACAACAAGTTTGCAACTACTTACCATAAAGCTGTTCAAAGGTCTTGGGACGACGTGGGTACGACGTTTCTTGTTTGAACCTACTACTGCGGTGTAGGGATGATCGTACTTGATAGCACGAGCACTTGGCCACCATTTCGGTATAGGATGCTTGTCAACCAGGTGATCCATCCATATATCCAGCGAATGCTCAAAGGCAACCGAACACTGTTTGCATGGTTTTAAATCTAAAAATTCATCCACAGTTCCGGACTCGTCTATGTGGCTGGATTCTGAGGCAGTCTCCCATTCATCTTCGCAGTTCTTCGTGATATCATGAGTGGAGCAGTCATCCAAGCAGATGACATCTGAATTTTCTTCAAGACACTCGGTCTTTAGTACATCTAGCGAGAGTCCTGAGCATGGACCATTCTCTTTCTTTCTCGACGGAATCACTGGTGCGGAATGCACTCGCTCTGACTTGTACTTCGCATTGCCATCGGTCGCTTGAAACATGTTCAAATCGGCTGTTGATGCTGGGCCATGTGATGACTGCACTAAGTGGACTGCCAGAACTGCTAACTGCTCCTGTGCACTTTCCAAACAGACTAGCACATGTGTCGTCGAGACGCTAGCCTTGGGACGGCTACGAAGACCAAACGCATCGTGTGTGTCAGACCATGGAGGGCAACACAACCACACGTGCGTGCGCACAACGACGTCTACTCGGCACTGCCAATAGTGGTGGGGACCACGAGCTTTCTGCCTTGACAGGAAGGGTGGTCGTTCAGGCAAGCGTCAATCTGTCTTGTAAGTGTGCCAGCGCGCATGAATGACCCATAAGGGTCGCAATTTTTGCGCTAACATACAAGGTGGGAGAAGCCTGAGCGACCAAACCACCTTCGACAAGGCGTGGGAGGGGGTTAAACCTACACGACTCGCGTTTAGACCATCAAGACAAACGCTGACTAACGCGCTTGGGTTAGACGAAAAATCGATAAAACATGGAAAAGGACGGCTGATCGCACAGGAGAACGGCGCGAAGCGGTTTTGGTCCGGATGAGCCAGTCATGTGAAACCAACACGGTCCAATCGCACGGTAATATTACTTAGAGTGAGGAAAACGTCCTTGTTCGCTGAAAACTGTCAGAGGACACCTTAAAAATGCCGCGACAGGAACAGAACAATTAGTCCAGCGAACAGGTTTTGAGGACTAAGAGTATCCAGATTTAAACACCACATGTTTTATTTGGAATATGACCCTGAACAGCACGTGCGCCCTGTTTTTTTCACCATCATGGTGTTGTACGTACATAGGAAACCTGGCTCATCAATGATAGTGGAAATATTTAGGTCCAAATCGTCAACTAACTTTGATCCCAGCCCCAATACTTCTCTCTCTCTTACAAATTCATGCACTTACGTTGTTGGATTTAGGACAGAAGAACTCACCACAACGCGATATCCAGTTTAGATCTTCCTTATACATCCCTTGTTCGGTGGCTCATTTAATTATCTTGTTAGGCGTCTATTCGTTTGCTATATGTCTTGACGAATATAATGAAACGCTCATATGTGTAGGTATCTCCAGTTAGTAAATAGCACTTTTATTTCCAAGTTTTTTGTCGACATAGGTCCACAATAAAAGATTCTCAACTACGTGTAAATTTAGAAGTTCCAAAGACTGGTCTGGTACATGGTGTCCACCAGCATTTTCGCTGTTCGCAATTTTCAAGTGCGCACAATAATTCCTCCCACCTCCCACAAAATTACAATGAGGCGCTGCTACGAATGGATTCAGAACGTACAAGCTTCCAAATCTGCCTCATATCGGTCGGCCGCCCAACATTACCTCGAATTCTCTAACTCAGAATGACCACAAGCTCAAAATGATTGTGGCCGGCTGGTGCTGCAGTGCATTTCATTGTCGCGAGAATCGGTGACTCAGTGGCCACACAGCGGCGTGCCTGCATAAGGCTACACGCACCCATGAAAGCACCGAGTGGTTTCACTGTCGCGCACGCTCCGTTCTTCATCATTTATCACCAGTCTACACTACGATTGCGTGAATCTGTAGCTATCTCTTCACCCACATACTTCGCCGTTCAGCTCATGGTCGCTCGCTGGCTCACGACACGCCTTTTTTCCACACTCACAACCACGTCACACAAAGGTGACTCATCTGACATTGCTGTGTGTACCGTCTAGTAAGCGTAGCAACGACTCATGTGCTGACACTCCCACGTATATGCAAATGTGCCTATGTTTAGGAATACCGGACGCAGTCAACACAGACTCGCGCGCGCGCGCAGGGAGCAGAACATCATCCAATCTCCCCAAGTCCATGGAACATGCGTAGCAGCAATACCGCGGACGAAACATGTCCCCGCCGTCCGGACGTTCACCAAGGGACGCTCACAAACAATAGGTCCCCTTTTTTGACTTGCTCCACATTTCGCATTGCATTTATTTTTATACGTGTTGCAACTCACCACCGTCAACCACAGTATAAACGATTACTGGTGCATGTACCTGTTGGATTACATCATGGCTATCGTCAACTGTGCTTTAATAAACCATCCAACAAAGTTTAAATGTGCGACTCAAGTTACCGACAAAAAGTTGTGATATCAGCCAGAGCAAAATTGCAGGTGAAAAAAGTGAGTGATTGCTGTTTATCTTTCATTTTTTGCAACCCATTTGGCAAGAGGCAGAAAATCGAGTCTGAGAATCCGAATTTGTCAGTTGAACGAACTGCAGCCTTGAACATTTGGGAGCTTCCGTGCAATAATTAATTATGCTGTACAAATTCACCTAGCAATTGAGTTTTTTCGTTTTTCGTTAACAAATCATTGTTGAACACAAAGTTAACTATTTTTAATCATTATTTGAAGGAGTTTTAATATTTCAATGAAGTGAAATACAACAGCAAACTTTACGACCGAAACTCTGTCGATGCGGACAGTTTTCTTGTTCATGCAAAATGTGTCACAAACAAGAGGTGACAAGCACTAGGTTTGCTGAAAATAGAAGTGCCTCAGAGAGAATATGGTTTCCTCCTTATCGAGTGGAAGTACGTATACCAAATTGACTATGAATTCTTATTATTGCGCATAATGGATGCAAGTGACGGAAACCCGCCGTTCAGTGTAGAAACCCTTTGAAGAAAAACTTGATGAGATGCATTCTATGACATAACATAACATATAGCTGCAGATGGATCTCAAGGTGTACAGTGACTTTGGGTATGGTCATCCATACTGTGAGAGTGTTCTACGTAGAAGCGCTGGATAGGCGACTGAGCCGTAAACCATTCATACTGTTGTGGATTGTGGTAACCTCGAGACTTTCAAACATTCGCTTGACGAATACATAAGATCTTACCCAACTTCCCTCATCAACATTTGAGATGCAGATTACAAACAATAGAACATATATGTCATATCATTCCGTTTATCTGTATACATACACACACACACCAATATCCTTTGGTCATTGTAAAGCAAAATGCTTTTTAGACCAATATAACCTTGATTTACCTTGATTTATACTGGTCCCAATGGGGGAATATCTAATGATCTTTGCACTCCCTTATTTATTATTTGGTTGAATCAACCGACGATTCACGATTGGCAACGAATCTAAACAAGCATATGCAAAAGCTGGTCTTGCCAGCAATGGACCGTATGCACCGGGCTATTCTTTGGTTCTTTCTACTGACAGTGAGTGAACCGAAAATTCATCCGTCCATTGCGAACAACGTGTAACGATTGAGTTGTTATTTGTCACCGTTACCACGTCTGCTTCATCGAAAGGGACGATGTCCTCCACACTAGCCCGAGTCTGAGTTCGAAGTACAAACCTGTCAACTGTTTCGCTAACCCTTAAACCTATGATCCTCATAACTTTCTATTAGGTATCCTGAAAACCTTGTCATCTAAAGGCTACAGCATTAGGAAACTGCTCACAAGGTTGCTGAAAGCTCTTCGACAGCCCACGATCGGTTTCGTCCTTCTTGGTGCTCATCAGGTAGGCGCAGTCCCCGGGTTTCCGTCAACATTGTGTTCTACTTGAACCCAAATTGGACTATTTTCGAAGCTTCACGCAAATATAACAAAAGGGCAAGTAGAAGTTCTGGTGACCTCATTTTTCGGGGGAAGGATCTCACCCTTTCTTCCAAGAATGAAAAACGTGTACAGTTTCTCATAAAGGAAACTACTCACAAGGTTGCTGAAAACTCTTCGACAGCCCACCTTGTGAGTAGTTTCCTTTATGAAAATATACTGCGACATCTCGAATGTCGTGCCGACTGAAACATGAGGCGGCCTGTGTGCAGCACATTCAATTGTAGAATATTATAAAGGAGAGATTCAGTTGAGCCTCTCGTGGAAACCAAATTAATTTGCAAATGAGTGTATTTCTCGAATACAGCATTACAACTCATCACCCTAAGTGAGTTCCAAAAGAATCAGGCAGCTACTCGTACAATGCAATGGTTAGACATTACACATATATGATGAGCTTTTTAAGGACCCCTGCTAATGCCACGTCGCTGATCTTCTACAAGCGACGGATCCAGTACTTTTTATTTTTATTTTTTGATAGATATTCTCGCGGCAAAAACAGAACCTATCAAGTATTATTGTCGCGAATAGTTACCGTCAAATATTTCGTCGAAATCACTGAAGGGGTCTGTTTGCGCTTTGAGGTGATGTTAATTACAGACTCGACTGAATTTCAGTTAAATCCCCTTTTGATAACATACTTCCACCAAACGTGCTGCACAATATCCTCCTGATGTTTCCATCACAATAATATCTAGGATATCATAGTATTTCCCTTGAAATGAGATTAACGAGGACTCATCCCATTTTTTCATTCTTGATTTGGAGATGAGTGTTTATCCAATCTGATGTTAGAGTATGAAATGAGGGTAATGGAAGTTTGGGCACGGACTAATTGAAGAGGTCTAAAAAGAAGAAAACGATAAGAACTTTGTTCCAGAACCTCAGTAACAGCATCAGAGCACAAGCTGTGGGAGCTGTCCATAATCTAGTCATTCCACTGTTCATAAGAATCTCATACAGAGATGTGACAACCACTAAGGCAAAAGATGTATAAATCGTTGCACGAAAACGTTCAGAATCAAACAGCTGTGGACGCTTTAGCATTAAGCGTTGCGGTTCCCGACTCTTATTAAAAGGTGATTCCAGAGCCGTCATTCGTTGGTAGCAATTTCGGTAAACTTTAGAACTCCCTTTTTATGTCAGGTGAGCTCCCATTTGGTCGTAACCCCCATAACCAATGCACCTAAGTCCTATCTTCAGTTTCTTTGGTTTGTTATCACAGATGACTTCGATTCAGTATATTTAGCTACCGTATGCAACGGTATACAGTTATCTTGGGTTAGCTGTATTCGCTCCTGCAATGAAAAAAGGCACTGTATTAGGATTTGCGCATTGCTCGTCCAGCGAACACAGATATGCACATGTTTTGGCGAAATTCGTTGTGGCAGCTGAAAGTGGTGTTACTGTTGTCTTTGACAGCAGTACTGATTTTCATGAGTAAACCCGCCACTTTCCTCAGTCCGCTTGGAGGACTTTGGGATACCTTGGTGGATGCCTGAAGAAACAGTCGTTTCAGCAGATCCGTACAAAGATTGATGCATTAGCAGTTCCCAGGTCCAGTGTGGCCATTAACAGACTCCGTTACTCGTGACATACAGTCCCGGAAATCTGACCTATAGTCAACCATGAAACTACCAGATTGTGCAATTGCTGGAGGGAAATTCCTTCAGAAGAGCACGATATCCTCCCTTAATTTCCCCACATGTTTCGTGTAACCTCCAGAAAGCCACAACTGAAAACCATCCTCAGACAAAATAAGTGAAGGATAGCCGTTTTTACGGCTTGGTAGGCCATCGGCCTCCAGCCATCTGAAGAATAACGCAGGTTTTGTTAAGCGGATGGTAAACGCCAATCAGTGATCGTTACCGACCAGAAACTAGGGTGCAAACGAACAAGGGAGGTTTATCTTCTGGAGCGGTTGCTTCAAACTCTTCAGTGTCCCACCACTAGTTTCTCCCTTCTTGAGGCGTCCTTCATTCAGATTCCGTCGAATCTCCTTCCTACTTGAACACTGCACAGTGCTCTTCGGTTATTCAGCATAGACTGGCTTCACTGACAAGATCAAATCTCTATTGAATATATTGAAATAGTGGTAGCTCGGGTGCTTTTATTTGTTGCTGATCAGGTAGCTATTGATCCGATCCTCAACATCTGTAGGATCGACAGCCAACAAACGGTCACTTTTTCTCCCCGTAGCCATGTGCTGCTGCACCTAGTTTTAGGACGTTAGGAAATTCCTTCATCCAGAGTACGCAATTTCATAACTGTTTCCCTAACCTTTTAATGCCAATTGTTTCACAGTTTGACATTCAGGTCCTTCATGGTGAGGTGACCAAGATATTCTTGTCAAATAACCCTAGATAGCTCCGTTATGATTATTCGCTGAACTTCAAATAGCAGCTTTTTATACTCGCAGCCTATGGACGTCAGATGAACCTCACATCCCCAACTCGATCTGTGTTTTCTTCATCTAACTTCGCGATAGGGCGTGTTGTTGCTAATCGATACTCCCTGCAAATCACTCGAGAGTGAACACTGTCCCTTAGTTCAGGCGCAGATGCACATTATCAGATGCAGCGGAATATTAATGACTATTCTGGCTAATTTTTGGTCGGGATGTTGCATGACCCTTGTAGAACTTTTCCTAACGGCCTGCCGAATGTCTCGCCAGCCTAAACTTTTGAATAATGTTCACTCACTACTACAGTTATTCATCATACTCCGCACACCTAGTTGGTACAGCGGTTCAGCAGTTTCGATAACAACCAGAAGCTTCTAGCTGATAAAATTCCACGTATAACTTTGGCATTCATGTTTCCAGAATGCTGCCAAAATCGTGCTGAATTTCATTATTCGAACATTCGGGGTCACTATTCAGGGTGCATTACGTTATCATCTTCTTGAATCAAAACACTATTCCTGACAATACTCGACCTGGAACTTTAAAACAATAGAAAACAACTAAACCACAACACCTCAATGCATATATTTGCATAGGAAGTGTACCTGAAAAATTAGATTGAAACCATACTACTTATAACGGTACTAATGAACCAGATAAGTGGGTAGGCCTTTTTTACAAAACGGTTGTTTCTTCTTCGCCCGGCGGGTGGTGGCTTTGATATACTTTGATGTACCGTACAAAAATAAATGGCTTTCTGTGCTGTATACAGTGTGTTTAGTGTATTGAAAACAGGAATGTGTTTGGAATCCGAAAAGTGTAGCAAAACGATACCTTTTATCAAGGAGACCTAGACAGGTCAAAAGGCTGCACCTTTGTTTGCTGTTTAGAGTTTCTGACTGGAAGATTACCAACTGATCGAGTTGCATGGCTGAGGAACATGAGTTAGATGTAGATGCCGAAGAAGGCAACTAGTTGACCATTTGGACGCTCTGAATTCTGATGAACATTAGCGTCGTTTTTTCCAATCCGACTTCATTAATTCCGAAACCAGTTACGCATCTTGGCTCGGTTCTACCGTAACAGCTTAACGTTGATAGTGGTTCCAGGGCATGTTTTATAAAAAGTGGACTTTGATGGTATTTTTTTCTCTCAATGACAGGAAGTGAATATAGTAAGGTTGTGCACGTGATCACAAAGCGGACCATACTAACGACATGTCAACCATCCGCTACTGCTAGGCATATCTGCATTAGACAGTGCGCTTCATCAACAAACTCTGTGTATGCGCAAGATTCATTGGTTAGTTGGTAGTAGCACTTCCCCTTCGGAATCTGTACACATAGTACAGTTGTCTAAAAAAAAAGCCATAGTGTATTGAGCTGTCTGACTATCAGTATCCGCACCAACTGAATTGATACCTGATAAGTGCGCAGCGCGCAAGATGAATTGGGAGAACATCTGTACGGTTAGCGTCAAAAACATCAACACTTTTGTATTTGCCGGCTTGATATCAGTCGACGCCCTATTAATTTGTATTGTTTCACCCGCAAACCATTAATCGTCTTTCAGTGAGTCAGCATCAGGAGTCCACTTTTTAGGTGAAACATGAATTGGTCGTCCTACCAAACTACCCATCATTTATAGGATGCTTTAGAGTTTCAGTTCCCAGATAAGCCCAACATACTCATTACACACATATCACACATTAACAGAATCGTCTCTTCTCACTTTGTGAAGTAGGGGTTCACTGTGTGATTAATTTGAGGTATTACATTTGAGAATCTCATCCGACCAGCAAACCTTACAACCCGATGCATCATCCAGGTTGTCACGGTTGTTACGGATGTCAACCGATATCTAGTCGCATTGAAATCTTTTCGAGTTCGACCAAACACTTGAACGCGAGTCTTATGGTACAACGACTGAGAATACTGTCAACCATCAATCGAAAACGATCGCCCAAAGCGGTACCACAGATCAAGTCATGTTATCAAACACATCTACCATCGATGTGCCGTCGGATGTCACATCTTACGGTCTTACAACACAATTTTCATAATGAAAAGAACAATTGGTAGTTAATTGCTTTGTATGGGTCACGTTATTTCTTTCAAATGAGCACTTCGCTCGATACACTCAGGTATGACCCCGGGTGATGATCTATTTATTTGAATGGGTTGGAGACGCCAACAAGAAAACTCAGTCGCCCCTACGCTGTTATAGACAGTTGGAAGATTCTTCAACTCCTCTCCGAACACTGGTGAATAATTTTTTGGCCCTCATCGATTTCGCTGAGCATACAGTTCCCTTCCAATTTCAGCTTTTACCATTGGTTTTAGGAGTTCAGTAGCACTTACTCTTGGAAGCTGTTTTCCTGAAATTCAAGACGCACAGAAAGTTTGCCATCTTCATAGCAATTTACTCAATGTATAATTCCGTTCCAGTAGATTGTCTGTTTAACTCGTTTGTATCGGTGACGATCTGTACATACCTGATCCAGCTGACTAGCGGTCTCGTATGTCCAATTATTCTATGGATTGTGCACAAAAGGCAAAATCCAAATAAACTCAAACTAAGATTGACATTTTCGCCCCAAATTTGTCGACTGCCTACAAACAGAAACAAAAGCATAAAGGAAACTGCTCACAAGGTTGCTGAAAACTCTTTTCGACAGCCCACGATCGGTTTCGCCTTTCTTGGTGCTCATTAGGTAGGCGCGGTCCCCGAGTTTCCGTCAACATTGTTTTCTAGTTGAATCCGAATTGGATTGTTTTCGAGAAATACACTAATTTGCAAATCAGTTTGGTTTTCACGAGAGACTCAACTGTGTGCAGCACATTCAGTTGTAGAATATCATAAACGAGAGATTCAGTTGAGTCTCTCGTGAAAACCAAATTGATTTGTAAATTAGTTTATTTTTAGAGAAACAAAGACACTTTTCGAACGGTACCTTTGGTAGCTTCTCATGGTGCCTCGTAATACACTTACCAGGATGCATGCACTATGGTGCGTTGAGATGAAGCCATGAGGGCTTCGTTCGCAACTGGTATTCTGTCCGGTTAGACTCAGGGAAGCTCTTGAAGCACAGCACATTGTCTCCTTCCAAAGTTGTCCAGAGGAAGACATAAGCGCAAGCACTCACTGTCTCACCAAGGTACTTGGGCATTTATTGTCCTCAGTATGGTCCGCACGATCCAAACGGTATACGGGATTCAGACCACCGTCCTCAAAGTAGAGATGACTATACCGAGACACCCACTTGTAGCAAGTGTTTCACATCGATTACCCCAGACGTCTACAAACCTGTGCAAACTGCCTGGAAAGACGGCACTTGCGGAATACATGGTCCCCCTCCGTAGATCAAAATCCTTCGAAGATGAACCCACTTTATCCGATCTTACCACTGCGTCAGCCTCAAGAACACAATCAGTGGCGTTAGTTCGAATATAGTTCAACCACATGTATATTCCAGCACCAGGATTTCTGAAAGTTACGTTCCTGCTTCCATCGTCTGGTGAACCGCTAGCCGACATTTCCAGGAACATGATCTCAATACAAGCAACACCACTGGCCGGTGTCCTGGTCAAATAGAGCTTGCAAGTTCTACCCACACACTAAAAATAAGCAACCCATTCTTCCACGTTTTCTTGCTGATCTACTCATTGGGGTGGTATTATGTCAAACCCTATGCGGCGTAATGAATGGGGCATCTCACTTCGGTGTTATTAACAAAAAGCTAGTGGTTACGTTCTCGCATTTTGGTAATAACAACGTTTGTGGGACTAAGTTGGTTGGCCACAACATGAACCTCTCGAGATTTGAGGCATTCGTACACAACTATCAGTTCAAACTCGATGAATTGAAGATAAGTGCCAAGAATCACTCGTAGGTACCATCAAATCTGACCATCGATTATGTTACTTATCCCTACCCACCGCTTTAAAGACCTAATAGTGAGCAATTGACTTGTTCTTCATTGCGAACAGATATCCTGTTCGGATAAAATTCCGCTCCAGTTCAAATCACACCTTCCTCACGTCTGAAAACTGTCAAAATTCCCTAAGGATTCTTGAATCGGAGCTCAACAGTCAGCCTGTTTTGATCAAACATAATACCCAAACGTGGCAATGGCCGTATTCTGAATCAGAATCGGAGACCCGTTGGTTTTTCTCCAAAACGTCAGCCATAGTAGGGAAGCATCACCAAACCGTTAGAAGAGAATTCGAAACTATTAAAATCGATCAATGCCCGACACTGTTCGTGTGTACTACAAAACGCAAAAACAAACCGAAGAACATCAAAGTTTAGCTTCAACGAAGGGAACTTTGCCCCTTTCATTGAGATGTCATTAGGCTTTCCGGTGGGAAAAGCAGTTCTGCTGATTTGCTATTGAGGAATTAGTCTCACATGTCCCCTTCTACTCTTCTTGTGGGTTGGACCGTATTGCGTTAAATGACCTGCATACTTTTATGTACCATTCAGTCGTTCGAAGAATGGAGTAGTTTCTTTTCCCAGAAATTTACCATTTCCGACATAGGAAGGCTAACGGATCAGTGTCAGGCAGTGGTGGTACCGTCCAACACAAGCAAACAAAACTAGCCGCGAAGTTTACTGTCGACCTAGAGGGAGCCATTCCATTCTGTATCTCGTAATAGATACTTGCCGACTGTTATCGTCGAATACCTCTAAAGACTTTTGAAATGGATAATCTCCTGCACAGCAAAGACATGGCGCCGACAAACTAAGCATTTGTAGAGCTTAAAAGACACGTGTTGCCGTGGCTCAGCCCCCGCCGGCCACTATGTGCAGAATAACTTGAGACACATTTGAGCATGTTCTTCGGCGTACCAAAGAAGGCAGAAATCAAGGAATATTCACAGTAGGGTGAGGACTATTCATAGACAAACAAAATGGTGACGGGGGACAAAATGTTCATCCAAGCGCCGCGTTGCAGTTATCGTGACGCAGCATGTAAGCGTACGTTCTGGAGAGTCTATTACAGCACCCCTAAGACAGTGACCCAGATGATTGCTCCGTTGGTACTATGGATTCTGTCAGTGCAACTAGCTTAGCGCTTGCACATAGTCAAAATGGTTACGATCATCAATTGGTTATGAATACCAGAAAACAATCGGTGAGCAAAGGTTAACACGGTATTAAAGGTAACAAAGCGAATAAAAATGTAGACACATCTCATGTGTTATTTCACTTACAGACGGACGACTACATAGAAAAGCAAGGCTTTTATACAGCAGAGAGTAGTCGAGCGGTAAAATGGTGAATGCAAAGAAAAGGTGAATATGAAAGGGATGATTACTCCTGCTGACGGGTTTCTGAGGGTTGCTTCGTGATGACAGAGAACAAAGAGAAAGAGGCTAATGAGAAAACATGCATTCCGAAAGCCCAATGATACCATAACCGGTGCCCAGTTCAAACACACAGATCTTACAAGTATATGATTAAATTCATCATACTGAAACTGAAGCCTGAGGGACCGAATTTTTTGAGATCTAATCACTGAACGATGAGTTTTGTGGGTCGCGTGAAGATTTAGCCGTCTGTTTTCTCATTAAATAGAACGACCACACTGTACAAACGTAGTGCATTACTATTAAGGTCGCTGAAAACCCTCTGAAGAATTTTCAGTAACCTTATGAGTAGTGCAATACGTCTGCACAATGTATGGTGATATCTCAAATAACGTGCCGACTAAAGCATGAGGCGGCCTGATGCAGCACATTCAGTTACTTAAAAAGGGATTTTGCCGTGTTCCAGGTGAGTTTCCCGTCAAGATCAAATTAGTATGCAAATGAGTGTATTTCGCTGAAAACGGTCACATGTTCAAAATGTCAACCAGTGGATGGACAATCTACATTATGTCCGGTTGGTCGCGCACTTATGCTAATTCCACTCACGAATGGTGATTTACCTTCTGAGCATCCCTCTCTATGTGGTAAGGCACGCATCAAATACCTGGCAGAAGCTAGCCGGCCGGCACGCCAGAATTCGTACAAAATTTACAACCAAACAGATCAATAACAATTGTGATAATGGAGGCCCTAAATAAATTCTTCCTGGCTGAGTTATTCGATGTTCGTCTCGCCAAGTAATCCTAATTGCGCACATGAACTTCCTTTCATATATTAGCCTTCATTACCAATTCACATGTTTGTTGAACCACTTCACCAAATAAAAAAACCGCTACTTCTCCAAACCTGCGCTGGACAAACCAATAGGTATAAATTTTAACCTCAGGCGGCTCCTACGGAAGATGTCGGTCTGCGCAGGCTGACCCATCATGGTGACACGGTTCATCGTGAGTTGCAAAAATAACGTATTCAACTAGGGTTGTCCCTATCTTCAAAACGCAAGAAACCAACTCACGTGTGACAATGCACCGATGCGGTGTACAAATGTCATGCGCTGAATAAAGCCTACCATCAGGCTGTCCGTCATTCTTCTTGAAATCCCAGCTGTCAAGAAGGTCAGATTCCTGAAGATTATCCTACAAGATCCGAAACCTCCCGAGACTCTCCCAGACAGCCTTGGAATATAGCTCAGACAACCTTGGATCAGTTAAACAGTGCCCTTCAAAAATGGCGCGGAGCCGTTGTACTTTCACACGCACTCACTTGCTCGCAATAAAGCTACCGTGTTCTTCATCGGCGAGTTTTTTCGGCACTAGGTACTGGAGTGTGGACAACAGTTAGATATAACACTAAAACACATTGGTTTTCTGCGCGTTTATATGGTTGATCCCGTGTTGTGTAAAGCCCGAGTTCTTCCATTCCAATCCGATATCAGGGAATGATGGAAGAAAAGCTGTTTGTCTGAAAAGTACTTCGGGCTGAAGCAGGGGCAGAATCAAGTTACTTTATCGGGAGTTTAGAGATATTTAGGGATGGATTCAAATCTTGTAAGTTCTGCAGGCGTAGTGCAAATCTTTTGGTTACCCTTCTGACGCATGTGGTCCATATATGGAAGTCTACCTGGGAATATGGTATCCACAGCTTCGTATCATAAAAACGTCCGGCTTAAACAGCCGGGGGCATTCAACTGTGCATCTTATTTGATTCTTGTGGAGCAACGGTCTAGTGTATGGTGTAACATGGCACTTGAGGACCAAGAAGTGATGGAGCTAACAAGGAACAAATTTCCACTCTCCACGATAGGTCTCTGTTTAAGCTCCATTTCAATCGTTGACACAAGTGTCTCCTCAACTTAACTATAGTCGATTTGTTTTGACTCCAGACTAAACTACGTGGTCCCGGTAATCTACCACCGGGTGTGATTCTCCGCCTGTTTGACATACCCACTAAGCTTGATCTCACTGTATCCAATATCCTAAAACTTACCTCTCCCAACTACACTACAAACGACGTTGTCTCCGCCAAGGTTAAGTGTGATTCACTTGCGTGTCTAGTCTCCGGATTTGATGCAGCAATCCTTGGCACTGCCTGTTTCGTAGACTGGTCTCAGTGCCACTCACTAAAGACAGCTATCCATTCACATTCCTACACAGGACTCTGAAGACCTTCTGGAGTCTCATCAGATAGGCTTAACCTCTGAACTTTCATCCTACCTACTTCTTAAATGAACAGCAATGAACACTTATTTGCAGATTGGCGCAGTGTTGAGAAGGGACTAATTTGAAGCCAGCTGACCTGGTTATTTATGGCATTCCTCAATCGAATGTGCCTCACAAAGACCTCTCATGTTTCGATACCTCGAGTGTCATTCCAGATAATGCAACCGGAAGCCTGTGTACAGCGAAGTAAGCTAAATACTGTTGAGAACGATAAATTTAGGTGGTTTTTCTCAAAGTCTCTCCTTAGCACACGATTAATGTGAGACTCAGTGTTTATTGCCTCATGTGTAAAACTGGTGTTGCGGTAAGAGATAAGCTCTGTAGAAGTTCGAGGAATAGGCCTACTGGGTGAGTCTGGAGAAGGGTGAAACCGGTATTTGGCTGTCCAGAATTTATTTCTGCCCTATAAGTTGTGGCGGACCATAATCTTATACCCCGGATACCGAATGAAACACAGGCGTCAATGTGTGCTACGGTCAATTGTGTTAGTGAGAGTCCGGCGAAAATTCAGCGGTCTTCTGCTAACGCCAAGACGACCTGTTGTCCTCATTGGAATGTATGTACATGTCTCACCATTCTTCCCTCCCCACAGTTCTCTAACACTTCTTGTTACCGCACTACTAATGAGAGCTTGCAGAACTCTGTTCAAGATATCGAGAGGGACCCCATAAGAGTTGTGCAATCGGGCACCGCCTCCAAGGGTAAAATCTTGTGTTGGCCGTTAATATTTTCCTTGTTCGGTTTCCCAGAGCGGGTTATGTTCAGAGAGTAGTTCTTGAGGGTCTTGCAACATGCATCTAGACTGTACCGCGTTAATGGTTTTGTGGTGTGTCCACTGGTTTTGGATAATGCTGCCTGGAATTACTTTTGTCTGCGCTGTCCACTGACTACACCGCATTTTACGCTACAACCCGCTCGGATTGGCTCAAAGCGCTTTCAGCTGTTTGACGTTTAACTCCCTCCACAAAAAAACGGAGTCCCCAGAAAACAGTAGGACCACTGAAGCAATTCCGAAATCTACAGAACACAAGTAAAACAAAACCGCAAACTCAGCTCACAAAACTGTAGGGCAGAATCTCCGCCCGTTGAAAGGAAATTTGTGGTTCTCAATGAATTTGTTGCAATACGGGCCTCCTTTATAGTGCACAGAGGATGATAAAGTCTTTTTCTGAAACTGAAAACTGCTTGAAAAGTTCAGGTGCACGATTTAACGCCACCACATTTCCACACCTGGCGAGAGCACGCTGAAAAACTGCATCTTGTTTGTCCGAATACTGTGAGAAGCCGCCTATAATGGATAACCCAGGGAAGCAAGGAGAGCTCTCGTGCTCGAAATTTTGAAAAAATCTAGAAGAATAAGCCTCCACCACGAATGTACAGGAGGCTATTTTGCAAAAAACTGCAGGGGGTTGTGCACCACCACAAGTGTCATCAAGTGCGAGCGTCTGGAAAATACATTACACACAGAGATCATTCAGGCTGCACTGTATCCTGAGAAGAGAACAAAGCTTCGCTTGTCCAAACAGCCGTGAGTATAAAACAGTACAATTTTAGCAAAGCCGTAACTCAAATTTCAACAGAAGGATCCAGCATGGAGGTTTCGCAATAAGGATTATATCATACTTAGCCCATCAACTAATGGGCCTTCCTAATAAACTGGATGGCTCGTAAATATATTGCTTTCCTCGCAACCACGGTCCGGTGTGCCCGCTGCCCACGGGGCCTGGAGTTTTTGGCGTGAATTTTCACGGACCGATCAGACTGGGACTGCGATGGTGGCCATTATCCGCACAATCCTATCAGCTACAAAACGTATCCGAATGAAACAAAACGTTTCACGCCAAAAAGTTGCATTATGTTGCATATATGATTAAACCAAAAATCGGTTTGATCCACGCTCGCGTTTTTTCAGCACACCAACTTCCATTGTTCACTGAAGAATCCATGTCCCTTGCTGAAAGTCCTGTGGGATAATTTGCCGGCATCGCTGCGACGCCGATACGCCTGAATGGGAATTAAAGTCTGGACTGGTCCATTTAACTCAATTGCACGATTGCTTCAGCCCATCAGGGACACGTCCTAACTTTCGAAAACTCAACTCCATTATGTGAATACCGAGTTTCAACTACGATAGTTTAATTAACACGGCGGAGGCTGGCACCATTCGTAAGTTTTAAGTCTGTCCATGAGATACGGGTTCATTTAGAAGATAGCTTGGAGTCAATCTGAGCTGCCTGAGCACAGGTAGAAGGGAGGAGATTTCAACAAGCAAACTGACACCGACACTGTCTTCTCGATCGGCAATGAAGTAATTTCAACTCAGCAGCCAAGTGCAACTACAGAACAAACAACAAAACAATGCAGGTGAAATTGTGGCGTTTTTGTACCTTTATTTTACTTCCATTATAACATTACGTATTTCACCAATTGCATAATCGTTTTTTGTTTGAATACGAAAAACTACAAAAACGCGCACTTGTACAATTTCATAGAATACAAGCGTGGTCACGTGCTTCGACTCTCTTTTCTGATTTCGCTCGCGCTTGCAGCGGTCGTTCGCGAGTCTCATGCACTAACTCTGGTACC
>NW_008751676.1:2451740-2464545 GCF_000715545.1 Opisthorchis viverrini
GAAACCCCTCCAACCTTGTTACGATGGCCCCTTCAAAGTTATCGAACGTCACTCCAAATATTTTGTTTTAGAGAGAAGTGGAAAGCACGACACCGTCTCCATTGATCGTCTGAAACCTGCCTACATTGAAGCACCTACGACCACATCCAGCAATCCTGTCATTCCAACAACACCCACACCTACCCAAGATATCCCTGCCTCCAACCTCACTCCTTCCACTAGTCGTTCCGAACGGCGCGTCCGTTTCCCTCAGCACTTAGCTGATTACGAAACTCGAAGTGAGCAACTTGTGATTCGTTACTTTAGTTATTCGAGCGTCTTCCCTTTTCACAGTCAACGCTCTAGTGGGGGAGTAGTGTGGCGTTTTTGTACCTTTATTTTACTTCCATTATAACACTACGTATTTCACCAATTGCATAATCGTTTTTTGTTTGAATACGAAAAACTACAAAAACGCGCACTTGTACAATTTCATAGAATACAAGCGTGGTCACGTGCTTCAACTCTCTCTTCTGATTTCGCTCGCGCTTGCAGCGGTCATTCGCGAGTCTCATGCACTAACTCTGGTACCCAAAACATTCCAGACTATCTTCGGAATCCATTATATGTGGAAACTGTTCAGAAGAAGACCTTTGGACCAACATAATTGGATTATTGTTTATTCGCTGACCTGGGCCAACGACGAACTATTTCAAAGAGAACAATTGTTAGTGAGTCTGTTCCATCTGACTTCTTTATTTTTGTATGCACAACCTAGCGTAATTATTTTTATTACTTTGCCACACACTCCTCGTAAACTGACTTATCGGGTAGCCAGACTACTACAAACTATATGTATTTCTCAACTCTACTAAAAATAACCCCCGTGAGATTATCCATCCTCTATCAACTGATGGATTTTAAGGACACCCGCGGGAAAGTGCCCTTCCAGTGAACCTTTAGTGAAGGTAAAACGAGACGCAACTATTATTCCCCTTAAGACCTCAAAAAACCCTTTCACCCAAGTACCTTCCACATCTAAACCTACTTCCTTAAAGGTACGAAAGATGCCGTATCATTCGATTCAATCCCGTTTACCTCAGACATGTGACCAGTATCCGCTGTTTCCGAAAAAACACACCAAACTTACAGTTACACAGTAACAAACACATCCAAAACGGACCTTTCAGTCGATTGAGAGAGAGGTTTCTCTCCTCCATAGCGGTTCTAAAACAGACAGAATCATTCGTCTTCCATCAATCTCTGTCCTTAAGGGTGCCATCAACCGCTTTCTTCCCGAGCCTCTCCCTCGAACCTCATTTGTTGCTCACCGCTGCTTTCTCTGTATAAACAAGGCTCAAGATTAAATCGGTTTTGTTTTTCCGTCGTGCGAATTTGTGAAAGAATTTTTTCGCCTCTAAATATATTCACATAGTATACACGAGTCATCGTTGAAATAAATCACTGTAACGTAACGGTTGAGAGATGACCCCTGTTATTTTGCGCTCACTTCCCATTTTGCGTCCTGCCTTAACCGTGACATCCATTTATACCGATTGCCCTCTGCAGCCATCGATAGACCACAACAGATGCAAGCGAAACGGTTGCCCGTCTAACGTAAAACGCGGTATGCAATGTCATACCTGCAAGGCCTGATGGCACTTCAAGTGCACGGGTTTACGGGACGACTAGACAAGCCAGTTAGCTAACTCTCCTGACCTATTTGTCTGCGTCATCTGCTTCTACATTAAGGGTGTATTGCATATCGCAGCTAAGAAGAGAGCCACCGAAAACGAAACCCAGTCCCCACTGCTGAATTGTGAAGACCGGTGTGAGTGTTCCGCTTTGATCGGGACGCCAAACTGAAGCTTCTTTCTGGAACACTGGAGGATGCATACACAAAGGATGCGGCGACCTGGACGAAAGTTGATAAAGAACTTTCTTCGCTGAGCGAGTACTTCGCACTATCTATCTCGGGTTCGCTGGCTGCGAAGAAAGTCATACAGGTCTCTGACGCGGCAATAAAGACCGCTTCAGTGGACAGGTGCTTAGGGGAAAGTAGAATGGTAAATTGGGGGTCATTCTCCACAAAATCACGCCGACAGAGCTGGCACAGTAACTTTTTAGTAGTTTTCTTACTGAGCCTGATCACAAATCGCTTCACGCAGAATGGTCACGTAAGAAGTGAAGCAGGCAAACACGGGTTTCTAGTGGCCTTTTCCTTCCGATCTGCCGTACAGAAGATCTTGGAGCGGGCTGGCAGCTTTCCAAATGCCTACACAATGATCAGGCGTATATCTGATGATCGCCCTCTAGAGGCGCAAAAGCTGGGTCATAGCAGATCAAGGGTGGGGGCGCGAAACAGCATTTTGCTTGGCGCCTGTTTAGCTGACCCCGAACTCATGGCCAAACTGACTGTGGTCAGAGCCCCTTGTGATCCTGAAAGCATGCCGATGCAACCGACCACGTCTCCGGACAGCAGTTTTTATTCAACCACCACAGACCCATCGTCCGCCAAAGGCAGTGATGCTCTAGAGGAGGCAAGCCTTACATGGAATCAGCTCCCAAATTACCTAGAATTACCAGCGCTTATTTCCGTAACACACGACAAAAGTACAATAAGGAACTCCTCACCAAAGGCACGGCTTCTGAACTGACCTGAGTCGGATGTGCGGGCTCGAGCACCCAAGCCCACCGGCAAATAAACCACACGCGTTGACTTCGATAATGTGGAATGCTGCGACAACCGTACGACCGCTGAGAATGTGAAACTGCCAATATCCAGCTCCACTTCATGAAAAGCGGCCTCTGCTTGTGGACACAGTCGTCTCCCAGGACCCCGACAGCCAAAGTCACAAACGTGGCTACAGCGAACAGGAAAATCCCTCATGCATCCAGTTAGCAATGCTGATCGCCGGCGGATCGGGTGTCCACACAAACACGATAGAAAGGTACCAGCGGCCAAACAATCCGCATAGGATTCGCCAGATCAGAAAGCTGCTGACCGGCTTCAAGGTGCAGTCCTCTGCGAAAACGAGCCTCGTGATTGCGCCACCAAAATAATTACTTCTTGGCACCGCCACACAGCGCTCAGAGTATTACAGAAACACTTTTCCGGTCAAACCGCCCCAAAACGCCCGGGAAACCAGAAAGGTGAACGGTTGCGGAAAATATTTGATCAGCAGCGAATCTGGTCACCAAGACTGTCGGTGATGAAAGAGCCACAAGCAGCAATGTTCGGAAGTCCCACCCGCGGGCAAAAACCCCGTCCCCCAAAGCTAAAAGGCCCGAGCAAGCCCGGCTCTCGTGGGACGAAAAAAGCCTGCAAGCGAAAAGCATCCCCAGTAGCCACCAAGACATTAAGCTGACGATCATGCCGCAGAGGTCCTTTTGGAGCCTCGGATCCAAACCAGACGCATAAGCCCGTTAAGCCTGCTAACCTCTCTGGTCACTCAACTCTCGATTATTCACCCTTGGAGGCAGCAGAGACATTGTTGAAATGCTTTTCCACAAACTGCCTAGCCTTCTCAACAAACTTTGATATATTGAACAATCAGTTTTCCCTAAACAGCCATCCATACTCGCACTCACAGAGACCTAGCTCACACCAGATGTCTCTGATGCGGAGATCTCGATGGACGGTTACTCTATTTTTCGAGCCGACTCAAAACGAAGGAGGGCTGATGGGGTTTCTCTGTACTTCCATGCGGCCCTACTAATCCCTATTGTCCTCTCTGACACCACTCCTGCACCCTTTTGCGATGCATTGTGGGTCCAAATCCCGCTGCGCGGGTCAAATTCTCTCCTTCTCGTTGTGGTCTACCGTAGACCCTCGGGTGCCCTTGGTGATGATCTCTTCCTCATCCGAACCATTGAGCAACTCCATCTAGCTACCACTTTACTCAACGCTCCAAAGGCCTCTTAGCTGGAGCTCCAGCGCGTCGGATCAAGCGGACGTTTTGATGCGGCGCTGATTGAAGTCGTTCTACAGAGCGCTCGGCCTCAACATATCGTAGCACCCCCAAGATAACACGCAAGCAAACTACCATCCCTCGTGGGTTTGGGCATCACTAACGAAAGACACTTTGTTGGTCAGGTAACAATTAACGCTTTAGTGGGACATATCGACCACTGAGTGCTGATCTATGGTTTCATCTTCTATTGGGCCAGA
This sequence comes from Opisthorchis viverrini, assembly GCF_000715545.1. Classification (NCBI taxonomy): domain Eukaryota; kingdom Metazoa; phylum Platyhelminthes; class Trematoda; order Opisthorchiida; family Opisthorchiidae; genus Opisthorchis; species Opisthorchis viverrini. The sequence continues at coordinate 2,455,891 of NW_008751676.1, forward strand.
AATTCCGAACCCCAAACGTGATTTCGAGACTTTTGCCTTGCAGATTTTTTGGAAAACGCATCTTTCTTGAACAAGTTAAACTGGGACCAGCTTCAGTGGAAGAATTATATTGGACCATTACCAATAAAGTTCACGATGCTGACACGATGCTCACACCCACCAAAAAACAGCACACAGTCGAATGAGCCGCAGGGTGCCTAAAATGATTCAGTGACTTCTGGAAAAGGGGTCCCAACTTTTTTCAAAAGCTCGACTACAGGCGATACAGTAGACGAGCTGGCATTTGGTAAAATGCGGAACCACTTTAAACTAGAAACCTGCGATGAAACATACAAGAACAAGCCACCGTTCTGGATCTCGCTCAGCAAAACAGAAGAGTACTGTTCAACCAGATGAGACGTCGCCGCAGATACAAGCCATCCGTGTTCTCCTTGAAGTACAGGAACGGAGAACCCATGAGTGATACAACAGTGGTTCTGGGGTTCACAGAGAACACTATACAGGTCTATATTCAGCCTCAGCGTCCTCGTAGCATCTACTCTTGTCAAGGCGTAACTACGAACAGCCTCTAACTTGGTCTTTCCGGTGGAGGACTCTTGCACAAGATCAACTCATTCTGCGCATCGAGACCCGATATGGTCCATCCAAGGATCCCTAAGGAAACGTCGTCTACATTGGCAATTCAATTACCCCGGGTGTTTCGTCAGTCGCTTGACGAAGGCCGCCTTACTTCTGTTTGGAAGGAAGCGACTGTGACGCCAACCCACAAAACTGGTGACCAAATATCGCCTTGCAGCTACGGGCCTATAAGTCCCACTAGCGTGCCGTGCAAGGTGATGGAGCGCATTTTGAAGCGAGCTATCCCAGATAACCTTACTTCCGGCAACCTGATATCTCCAGCTCAAAACGAATTTCGCCCACACCGCAATCGCACGACAAACGTGATCGTGTCTATGGACAGCTTAACCCGAGCCAAGAACGAAGGACTCATATTCGACTTCTCAAAAGCGTTTCATATGGTCTCACGCGTACCTCTACTTACGAGATTAAAGGGGAAATCCTTCGCTGGATCAAGGCGTTCCTATCAAACAGCATTCCGAGTGAGAATAGACTCGACCTACTCTTCTCCAGCGGCGTTCTCCATTGGAGTCCCTCAAGGATCCGTCCTGGGGCCACTGCTGTTTGTGATCTACGTCAACGACCTCCCAGGTGTTCTTGCAAGCCTAAGTCAACGCTTTGCGGATAGCTTGAAATCCTTGAGTTATAGTGTCAATGCCCTCCAAATGGATGCAGACGTTGCAAAGCAGTGGTCGTTGGACTGGAAGCTTACTTCGAAAAACGAATAGTGCGTTCATTTGTCACTTGGAGGATACTCAGCGGATGATTCTGTCACGCATGGTGAGAAAGGACCAGAAAACTTCATGAGGACAGACGCTAAAAGGATTTGCGTACCTGGGTTTCCTCAAACTTGTCCCTCTCAATACACCATGAGAAATCGGCTCAAAAGGCATTTGCCACTCCACGGATGATCTGACGCCCCTTTTCCCTTATTACTTGCATGGACTTCCAAATACTTCATGAGACCTACGCCAGAACGCTCCTGCAATAGGCCAACTAAGTTGTCTACTCAGGACGCACTGAAGAATAGATCCTTAATGACCGTGTCCAGCGAGGTGCCACGAGAATTGTTGCCGGCCTGAAGTCTGTGGACTACGAAACGCGTCTTGAGATGCTTGACTTCTTTCACCTTGAGTATCGTCACCTCTGTATTGGTCTGGCTACCCAATAAGTCAGTTTACGAGGAGTGTGTGGCAAAGTAATAAAAATAATTACGCTAGGTTGTGCATACAAAAATAAAGAAGTCAGATGGAACAGACTCACTAACAATTGTTCTCTTTAAAATAGTTCGTCGTTGGCCCAGGTCAGCGAATAAACAATAATCCAATTATGTTGGTCCAGAGGTCTTCTTCTGAACAGTTTCCACATATAATGGATTCCGAAGATAGTCTGGAATGTTTTGGGTACCAGAGTTAGTGCATGAGACTCGCGAATGACCGCTGCAAGCGCGAGCGAAATCAGAAGAGAGAGTTGAAGCACGTGACCACGCTTGTATTCTATGAAATTGTACAAGTGCGCGTTTTTGTAGTTTTTCGTATTCAAACAAAAAACGATTATGCAATTGGTGAAATACGTAGTGTTATAATGGAAGTAAAATAAAGGTACAAAAACGCCACACTACTCCCCCACTAGAGCGTTGACTGTGAAAAGGGAAGACGCTCGAATAACTAAAGTAACGAATCACAAGTTGCTCACTTCGAGTTTCGTAATCAGCTAAGTGCTGAGGGAAACGGACGCGCCGTTCGGAACGACTAGTGGAAGGAGTGAGGTTGGAGGCAGGGATATCTTGGGTAGGTGTGGGTGTTGTTGGAATGACAGGATTGCTGGATGTGGTCGTAGGTGCTTCAATGTAGGCAGGTTTCAGACGATCAATGGAGACGGTGTCGTGCTTTCCACTTCTCTCTAAAACAAAATATTTGGAGTGACGTTCGATAACTTTGAAGGGGCCATCGTAACAAGGTTGGAGGGGTTTCCTCGTTGCGTCATGTCGGACAAATACAAATGGTGTAGAAGAGAGTTCGGTTGAGATGTGCTCCGTTCGCGTTGATCGTCTGGTAGGTGTCGCACGAAGTTCGGCCATATGTTGTTTCAGAAGGCTGACGAATGTGACGGGTGATTCGGGCTGTGCGCCAGAAGGGGAAACTAGTTCACCGGGTAGACGTAGAGTTGTACCGTATACTAGTTCGGCTGGGGAACAGTGAAGATCCTCCTTAATAGTGGAGCGAATAGCAAGCAAAATGAGGGGTAAAGAAGAGGACCATGAAGATGGGTTCATTTGGGCAGTCAATGCAGCTTTGAGGTAGCGATGGAAACGCTCAACCAGACCGTTGGAACAGGGATGATACGCGGTAGTCGATATGTGATGGAAACCGAATAGTGTAGAAAACTCACGGAAGAGATTACACTGAAATTGTGAGCCGCGATCCGTAGTAACGGTGGAAGGTATACCAAAATTACTAACCCAGTGTTGCAAAAATGAAAAAGCAACTGTTTCAGCTGAAGTATCCGAAATGGGTACAGCTACTGGCCAACGGGTAAAACGATCAATCATGGTAAGGATATGAGTGAAACCGCTTGATGGGGAAAGAGGACCAACAATATCGAGATGGACGTGTGTGAACCGAGCATCAGGAACGGCAAATGAACCAATAGGTGAGTTCGTATGCCGAGTTACTTTAGTGCGTTGACAGGCGATGCACTGTTTGGCCCAGGATGTCAGGTCCTTATTCATGAAGGGCCATACAAAACGTGCACTAATCAACTTCCTGGTTGCTCGGATTCCTGGATGAGAAAATCCATGGAAGTGGTCGAAAACAACGCGTCGGAAAGCTTCGGGTACGATTGGGCGAGCTGATCCGGTAGACATATCACAAAAAATGGCTCCGGATTGGAGGGGTAACGGAGTTGAAGAGACTTGAAATGAAGGGAACGATAGAATAGGCAAAAAATTAGGATCAGTGTTTTGAAGGTTCGCCAGCTTGGCTAGGTCCAACTGCGTGGAAGGGTGAAGAGCGTTTATGTCAGGACGGGATAAGGCGTCTGCGACGACATTGTCCGAACCTGGAGTGTACCGAATGTCGGTAGTGAACTGTGAAATATAATCCAGATGGCGTATCTCGCGTGGTGAATATCGATCAGGCTTGGCGTTGAAGGCGTATGTGAGTGGCTTATGGTCGGTTTGAATGGTAAACGATCTACCCTCTAACAAGTGCCGGAAATGGCGAATAGCAAGGTAAATTGCGAGTAATTCACGACCAAAAGTACTGTAACGCGTTTGGGCAGCCTGCATCTTCTGCGAGAAAAACGCTAGTGGTTGAGGTGTGTTGTTAACAACTTGATGAAGCACTGCACCGACGGCAGCATTCGAAGCATCAGTTGTCAAAATCAGCTTTGTGCTCTCGTGAGTATCGAGGAAAGATAACTTTGTGGCCTGAGCAATGGCGTGCTTGGCTCTTTCGAAAGCAGCAGTGGCGGCGGGGTGCAAAGTAACAGATTTCTCTTTGGAGCCAAGTAAATCGGTCAGTGGCTTCAAAATATCTGCACAGTGAGGGATGAATCGCCGGTAGTAGTTGATGATACCAATGAAACGACGAAGTTGAGTGATAGTTGTGGGCATGGGAAATGACTCTAAGGCCAAAATGCGATCGGGTAATGGTGAAATACCTGTGGCGTCAATGTGGTGGCCAAGAAAATCCAGGCTAGTAACACCGAATAAGCATTTGTCAATGTTCAAACGTATGTTGTAAGTGGAAAAACGTTCAAACACTGCTCTGAGATGAGCTGTATGTTCAGCTGGGGAGGTGCTAGCGACTAAAACATCGTCAAGGTAGGCGTACACAAACGGTAAGCCACGTAAAACCTCGTCCATGAAACGTTGAAACGTTTGGGCTGCATTTCGAAGACCAAAGGGCATACGCGTGAATTCGAAAAGGCCAAACGGTGTTGTGATGGCTGTTTTGGGAATGTCATCCGGAGCTACGGGTATGTGGTAGTATGCTCTTACGAGATCGAGTTTGGAGAAAATGTTTGTATGGCATAGGGTACTTGCAAAATCGTGGATATGTGGGATGGGATACCTGTCTGGGATAGTAGCGTTGTTGAGAGAACGGTAATCTCCACAGGGTCTCCAATCACCTTTAGATTTCTTAGGTACCATATGTAGGGGTGATGACCAATGACTCGATGAAGGGCGGATGATGCCGAGTTCGAGCATGTGTTCGAACTCGTGTTTTGCGATTTGTAGCTTATCCGGATGGAGTCGGCGGGGGTTGACATGGACAGGTGGACCTCTCGTCTGAATGTGGTGAACGACGGAATGAGTGACCGGTTGGGTGTACTGACATGGGTGAGTAAGGGTTGGAAAATCCCTAAGTATGTCAGCAAAATGTGAATCCGGTAAGATAACGCGGATACCTGTGGATGAAGTTGGGGCACTAATTCCGTTGACTGAGAGAGATGTAAGCGTGTCTAAAAGACGTTTGTGTCGCACGTCGACAGATAGATTGTAATGGGTCAGGAAATCTGCACCGATGATGGGTTTTTGGACGTCGGCCAAAAGAAAGATCCACTTGAACGCACGTCGCAATCCAAGGTCAAGTGTGAGGGAACGTTCGCCGTATGTAGCGATGCGGGTACCGTTGGCGGCTTGTAAGGAGGAAGAAGGAGAATCGCGAAGTGGATTCTTATGTGGTAGCACACTAACTTCAGCTCCCGTATCTACGAGGAAACGTAGACCACTTGAACGATCGGTAAAGTGGAACAGGCGACTAGTGCAAGGAGGGCCACAGACAGTCGTCGCCGTTACTGACTGGCCGGGGTGTTTAAAGGGGTGTTGGAACGCGGCTTGAAAGAACAAGGTGGTTGACACTTGCGTGCTTTTGGGCCATAAGTTTGGTGATACCAGCACCAAGGGAGACGGGCACGAGATGACGATCTGGATCGTGAACGTGGTCGATGCCTGTTGATCTCTAACCGTTGTAGGCGATCGGTCAAAGCGTCAAATTTGGTTTGTAGGTACGATATAGAAGCAAGAAGCGGGTCGGAATCTGTAGTGGGTGCAGGGCGGGAGACGGAGTTTACGGAGTTACTGGGGTATGTTTCGTGTATCTTATCCGCCATCCGGGCTAGCTGCTCTAAGCTGTGGTCATCAACGAAAGCGCTGATGACGTGGGACATGGAGGGTGGGAGTTTGTCGAGCCATAGTTGGGCCATGATCTCCTCTGCTAGCTTACGGCCGCAGAGGAGACTGCGCATGTGGCGAAGCATTTGTGATGGCGATCTGTCCCCAAGTTCGAAGGTGGTGAATAAATCCCGCAGCATTTTGTTTTCTGATTTCCCTGTCCTACTTATGACGGCCGCTCGAAGGGCGTCATACGGAGTTTCCTTAGGAATATCCTCCAACAGACCTTCAACTTCTGTTGCTACATCACAAGGAAGATGCTGGACAAAATAGGAAAATCGCGTGGCTTGGGAAATGTTGCGTCGGGTAGTAAAAACGACCTCCACCTGGTGAAACTATACCCTGGGGTTGCGTGGACTATAGTCTGGTAAACGTATACTAATTGCATTCTCGACTAAATCCGCCGAGTCAAAGTGTGCCTCCATGATTACCGGGCAAAAGAAGCAAAATTACGACGATTTGGAAGGGAATGTTTTCAAATAAAAGTGTCTAGAAATACTCGGGCTCACCATATTTGTAGTGGTCTGGCTATCCAATAAGTCAGTTTACCAGGAGTGTGTGGCAAAGTAATAAAAATAATTACGCTAAGTTGGGTATACAAAAATAAATAGGTCAGATGGAACAGACTCACTAAGTTCTCTTCTCTTTAAAATAGTTCGTCGTTGACCCAGGTCAGCGAATAAACAATAATCCAATAGTGTTGGTCCAGAGGTCTTCTTCAGTTTCCACCCCACATATAATGGATTCCGAAGACGTCTGAAATGTTTTGGTACCAGAGTTAGTGCATGAGACTCGCGAATGACCGCTGCAAGCGCGAGCGAAATCAGAAGAGAGAGTTGAAGCACGTGACCACGCTTGTATTCTATGAAATTGTTCAAGTGCGCGTTTTTGTAGTTTTTCGTATTCAAACAAAAAACGATTATGCAATTGGTGAAATACGTAGTGTTATAATGGAAGTAAAATAAAAGTACAAATCGCCACACCTCCGAACGTACCTAATTCTCACTTGTGCCGTGGTTAAACATAACTTGGGCAGCAGGTTTCCCCAGGAAACACAGCGGGGCCTGTCAGAAAGATTTTTCAGTTCAAAGCGTAAACATTATTATGGCAAATTTTTCTCATTTACGTAGTAGTGGGATGACCTTCCTCCGACGGTTGTCCGCGCTCCTTCTGGAATCCAGTTCACAGCACTATTAGACAATAATTTATGCGAACCCTCGCGCTGGCGAGCATACTGCCCCGCGCTGAGAACATAAAGAACAGTGCTACACCCTTTTTTCACTGGTGACTTTCAGGTGAACAAGAGCCACTCAACGGCAAGACCAAATCTGACCCGGGAATTTTGGGCAAAAGCCTCGATCATGTGTATCAATGCCAGCGGCTAGACGCACAATGTATTTTTATGCAAAACCCCTGCAGCCGAAATAAAAACTTTAACGTCAAAATGCTGGACTTCTTTGGATATATGCGTAGACTGAAAACCTTCCTCATCTGCCGTCATTTTTTGCGATTTGTTTCAATCGATTTCATTTGAAAATTATTGGCGCACATTCGGCTTTGAACTTCGTCTGCTATGGCTTCGGAAGTGGCTTTCGTTGAGAAATTTGTGGGTGTATCGTTTTCATCCTTCACGGCATTTGAGAAGACCTTAAATCAATACATGAAGGATAACTTTGTGATATTTGTGCGTTCATCCAGTAATCGAAGCACCAACACTATTTTGCGTTACGAATGGGTGTACTACAAATGCAGCAGGCGCCCTCCAAGAAAAACGGAAAGCCGTGGAATCCGAAGAAGCTAGTAAGCCGAGCGTAATTTCTAATAAAAAAAGTACGCGAAGCACCAGCTGCCCAGTGCGGTTTTGTCTACGGAGGCAAAGGAACCAACTGGCAGTGACGTCTTATTTTCTGGAACACAACCACAAACTGTCAAAGTTTCTTTACGATCGGCTTCCAGTCAATCGACGCTTAACCGAAGACGAGTTGGGCACATGCCAGGCCCTGCTGAGATATGGAACGCCGTCATCTGAGGTGCGGCAGTTTGTGGCGGATGAATTCGGAAAGATTCTTACAACTAAGGATATACACAACTACCGCCGGAAGTGTCGACCGGCTATGTTGAGTAGGTGCCTAATGGTTGGGTTTTAATGTAGCAGATGATATGCCTTCGGTCCTGGCAAAACTTCGGGAGACCGGACGCGTTCTTGTGTGTCAGGGAGAGGAAGGTCACTATAGCCACATATGTTTCTCCCGATGGCAGCAGATAGCGTTATTCCGACGCTTTCCCGACGTAGTGAATGTGGACGGGACACATGCAACAAACCGCCTTGGGTAAGTTTTTTTAAAGCATCTAATATTCGGTATTTAGATATAAACTATACACATTCTTGATAACGGACGGCATGGGAACCGGGCGTCCGGTTATGTATGCGTTCGTAGAGAGCGAGCAGTTTGCTCCCATGCGTAAACTGTTCGGCTTGTTCAAAGAAATGATGGGCGAAGCGTATCCGGTCAGGACCTTTGTAATGGACAAGTTGGCGGCGCAAATGCGTGCGGCAAGAGTCGTGTTTGGCTGTGACATTATGCTTTGCTACTTCCATGTCCGCAAAGCCATCAGGAAGCACGTATGTATCATTTAATATCCATCTATTTATGGTCATAAACACATTCTGCGAACAGCCGGCACATATTTCACCCCATGCCTCGCCTGGACAATGCTGTCCGGTGGGTTTTATGCTCATCATATTACAAGCACACAGATTCCGACAACATCTACAGCTTCTGCGCTGAACCGACCCCCGAGTCACTGCTATCCTTACGGCTCCCCGGGTGTACATCACCCCAAAACAGGGCCTCCCA
>NW_008751676.1:2464697-2469458 GCF_000715545.1 Opisthorchis viverrini
GAATGACGGACGACATATGCATGCTCTCTCGTTTTGAGACACTTGGGTCCGCGACCGCCGCGGGTGCCGTATGAAAGTGCCAAAACAAGGTGAGGTCGCGACCGCCGCGGGTGCCGTATGAAAGTGCCAAAACAAAGAAGGTGAGGTCGAGCTGCGTATACTAACTTATAGTTTGTGGTGCAAACACCCAGATGCTCCCAGACTGTCGACACCTGTGCTGGAGAATGCAAGTGCTCTTTCTATCAGGCGATGTGGCTCCCCTGTGTATACCTGTTCTCTGTATTTCGAGACCAGCCCGTTCCGAGCAGTAGGAACTATTCCTCATTGACTTTTTCTTAGCTTGCTTTCCAATCCACCAACGACGGCTGTCAGCTTACAACCTACCGAGAAAAGGTGTACCCGTTACACTTGTTCCCAAACCAGAGGAAATACTCGACAGCCATGAGTCAATTTCTGACAACTACGACTAACTCTGTAGAGCGCCAGCTAGATGAAAGAGACGAAGATGATTCCGTTTGACCCATTGGCTCCGAAGAGCTTGTCTGTTAATGAGGTCCTATGCATCATATTTAAGTTTCGTATTTCTTGAGAGGTGCAGTAAACAGGCATGCATTGTGTGAACAGGCATCTACAACAGCATAGTCGCTGCAGTGCATTTTGGGGTAAGTATCTCTACCTGTTTGTAGGCCGCCCGCCTTATGGTGATATTTCGATAACCTGAATTATATCTTCCTCTCTCATTTCAGGACTTCAAGGGCCGAAAGAACGCTCCTCACGAAGAAGAAAATGCGCCTCACAGAAGGACATATGTAAACTTCAAAACGACCAATATATTCCAAAATTTCAAGACGTTCATTTTGAGCCTTTTCTCCGTTACCGATGGATGGATTAGTTAGGTATCGTGTACCTCTAGCCGCATGTTAGTGGTGTGCGTCGGTTAAGATCGATGAACCCGGAGGACTTTCTAGCATAATTCGGAACCTATAATGAAAAAATCTGTAATTTACCAGTCAACGTGCACGATTTTTAGCAAATAATTAGCGTGCACCACTGGCAACAAAGTATCATCGGCCAAATTTTGTTTGCACGAATGCGCCTGCGCATATGTTGCATCTCCAAGGGCCATTTAGATTCTAGAATGTTGAGGAAATCTGTTCCGGTGGAAAAATACCTGAAAGTTAAATTCATTGTATGTGAGTCAACCTCTTCCACAATTCGCGATTTTTTATCATCCGTTGAGGTATTCAAAGTCGGCGGTGTTCATTCACCTGGGGATTAATTCACTTAAACAACTTGGCATAGTAAAGGATTTTCAATAATACAGGAGCATATACATTATACATAGACATTCTACACTATGAAGTGGCAAGTCTGAAGATGCCCTAGGTTTCGAGACATCAATCTCATTGTGCGAATAGCCAGCGGCTGTATCAATCCGTGAATCCGTGACTTGATGGAACAGGCCTATGTGCCACTAACCAGGTCAAGCTCCATCATCATAAGTGTGTTACCCGATTGCGTAACCAGAATCAAGAACCTAACGAACCGAATATGCCCACAAAAATCATCGACTCCACGAGGTTACTGGAGTCTAGTTATCATCAAGGTCAATTAAGCGCATTGACCTTCGTCGAGACCTTGAACAGCGTCGCGCGTTTACGAATTCAAAAAGGGGATTGGTTGTTGGGTTGCAGTATTCACACAATGGAACTGAATTTTTTGGCAGCTATGACGTCTACCTGGTTGATTAAAGCAACTGGGCAATTGAATTACGAGTACCAGTCTAAACGTTTGAGGCTCCTTTAGATTTCTCTAGGTCTCAGCGATGGTGGGAAATTATTCCAGCAGATTCCGCCAGAGGTACAATGCTGCAGCTGACGATGAAATTTGGTGAGCTGCAAAAATGTGTGCGTATGTTAGGAAGGCTTTTTTGAGCACATGCACAACAAAATGTAACATTTTGGCGCAAAGGGTATTACTCCCCGCGTAGAGGTTTTGCACCTGAGAGTATTGTGCAGCTAATGGGCGCCCCGCTGTGTGCTGGAAGGGTCCGGCTCGCCTCAAGAGCACTCGACGCGAATATTCACACGAGATTTCATCTTCGCATTGAATGGCTTCCGAGGAGACAGCGTTTCGAAACACGAGTTTGATACGAAAATACTGAAATGCTTTGCATCTCAATGTTCTCACTGACCTTTGCATGGTTTCTCATAGCAATTGGTGTGACGTGGAGACGGGGCGATTAGTACACGAAGTATATAGATCAGTTATAAGCGTAAACCGAAGTTATGGTTGGGCCTCGTAGACGAGTTTAATATTCCTCCTTCCTGGGATGGCCTCTAATGAGACATTTACCAGCTACCCGGTTTTTTCCTAGTGGGATGGCAGTGTGCGCTCCCCTTGTGAACTACGCCCGCGTGAGTTTGCTTCGGTTGACCACGAGTCGATCTCATTTTTTTCACACACTTGCCGGTGTATCCTTCAGTTTCGTGACACCTCCCTACAGTTAGAACGTAACGGGGCAAGAACAAGACGTCGACTAGTGGATCCTTGTAAAACTGAAAGACACGGTATTTGGTTGGACAGCGAATCAGTGGTATAGCGAATAAGCTTACTTACTCAGTCGGTCGCCACAGCATTCTGCGTGCACTGTATGAGTGTGAGCGAAGCGTATGGACCGGGAAAACTGGAAAATTAAGTGGAGTCCGTCGAAATCAGGACATATCACCTTCCCGCTTTCTCATAGTACTGTACTGGAACACTGTCAGTGTTTTGGATGGCAATAGACAATGTAATAGAACGGTACCACAAATTGTCAGTTCAGGGCCATATTTCCCCATCGAGCTGTGTCCTTGAACAGGCCGGTAATTCAAGCGCTTCACAACTTTTCAGGCACATCATTAGTAGCCTATAATGTACAGTGTTGAGCTAGGATTTCGGAGCAGCTGCCCTTAACGGATGACCACGAAACCAACCTCTAAATGTGAAAGGCAATTTTGTGGGCATCAAGCAGAATTTCGGTAGGTGGGGGGAGTACTCATCACATCCTTGCATTAAATCAAATGCTTGGGCAGTGCCACGGTCGATTATCATTCGCTGTTCCTCCTTGACCCCTGCCGACACAGCGGCACTTCGAAACATAGTCAGACAGGGGAATGCCCTCGAATTTCATCAATATGATCAGTACTCTTTATTTTGAGGCCTCTGGTCGTGTTACTGGGCGAGATGGACCAAGTGGTTAGAGCGCGAATTTACTGACCGGAAGGTCCGTGGTTCGAACCCGACCTCTGCCACTCGACTTCCCCTATCTAGGCTTGGGCAACCTGGTAGTATCCCAGCCCTCGTGCCTCCTTCGTGTGGCATGGCAGCTAGGTACCGAAAGGGTGCTACAGCTGGACGATTATTACGGTTTGTAATGAAGTGTCCAAAAACTCTCCCAACTTGTGGTGTACCCACTACCACTAGCCGTGTTCATTTTTCTCACTGGTGTTCCTTGAATACACTCCGGGAGACCGAAATTTGCCAATCTGATGACACCCAGGGGAAGTATTTTTCACCTGCTTGAAGATGAATGAGCTTAAATTTAGCACACGACATCATTTTGCCATTCCACGATCAGCCGTGTTTCGGTATGCTTTCTGTGAAGTCTTGCTCCAAAATATTCACTTTCCTTACGCCTAGCCAAAACCTTTAAAACGGAGAGCCTGAGACTGTTGATCAGTTTACACAGCCTGGCAATTGCATACACCGTGATTGTCGGTGGTGAGGTTAATACACAGCGAAGTCGGAGCAGCATCTTTCGGCCCCAGTCATCAGAGAGGAATTCCACTAAGTCGGAAGGGCCATGCATAAGGAGCAGCTGCACGATCGATGTTAATTTGTGGTTGTGAATATAAACCTCTGTGATCTGAAGATCTTAAACACCTCCAAATCTTTGATCTCGGTGCCTTCGTAGCGTGGCGGACATCAAGCGACTGCGACGCACATGTGACAATGTGATGGCTTAACAAGCATTTGGCTACGAAGCATCACCACAGAAACAAATGAGAGGGTTTGGGACCAGGGTCGTTGGGACGTATTCTACGCATACTCACCCACCTGCCAAAGAGAACATTTTCCAGATCTATGCCGGTACAAGATTCAAAGAGGACGGGTTGTGACGTGGCTAAGCTTAGTGGAAGCCACCATAAGCGACCTGGGTGATATTAGGTCTTCTTGTCTTCAATGCTGGCTCGGTGGTTAGAGCGCAAATTTACTGACCGGAAGGTCCGTGGTTCGAACCTGACATTTCCCTTCCGACTTACCCTGTCTATGCATGGGTAACCTAGCAGTATATACTGCTAGGGATATCCCAACCCTCGTGCTTCCTTTGGGTAGCACGACAATTAGGCGTCGAAAGAGTGTGACAGCTGAACGATTATCGTTATCTCCAATGCTGGCGGTTTCCGCTACAGTAAAAGGCGAAACTAGGGCTACAACCGGATGGAAAGTTTACTGATTTTCTGTGTAGGCGTGTTAAGCACATCCTATCATCTCTCTGGACATGTCGTACAACCATGACTTATTTGAAAGCCTTATTGTGAAGAAAAGAATAAAGGTGGATGGGGGAGGGACTTAGTGCTAGCTTAACACAATCATTCCGAGGTGCCTACACCTCCAGACATTCACTCAGGCAATCTGGACAGAAACTGACAACAAGAACGCCACTGACATCGGTTGGCAGCCATATCTTGTAGTGTCTCCAACCAGGCACAGTGAGGA
>NW_008751676.1:2472076-2477889 GCF_000715545.1 Opisthorchis viverrini
GAAACGAGTGGAGACTGACGGGGCGGTCAACTCAATCACTGTGCTTGCATCTTGAATTCTCGTTTCTGAGACACAGCACACATCAATGCCAAGCGAGTCCAGTGTGAGTGCAAGAGCAGCTTGTTGTCCTGCTTGCTTCAGAGTGCGAACATTGAACGCGGCCAGATGGATTGGGTGTCGAGGCTTGAGGGCTGATTTGGAGATTCCTGAAGGTGTCGGCACCATGTGACGAGCAGATGCTGCACGCAAAACCGGTGCATGACGAACGGAGTCATCAGTCCTAAGTGCTGGGCCTACAAGGAGAGAGTTATTAATGGGGTGGGGAGAGGGGGAAGAAAAAGTATGTGAATGAGAGAGAAGGGAGGCGTCAGCAGTAGCCTGTTTTCGCTTACCCGCCCTGCTGTATGCAGCAAGTAAGGCGACTCGACTGATGGCACCACGCGACGGCCGATGTGGCATGAGTTTATTTGTGTATGTGCAATTCATGGTTGTACGTGGGCTGGGATACTGCCAGGGCACGCACACCTAGACAGGAGGATGATTAGGGTCCTCAGCCAAAGCCTTTGGCTCAAAAGCCTAACCGCAAGGCAGCGGTGTTTGGCGAGAAGTGCAAATGCATTATCACTTCTACGGAACAAGTCACCACATGTTCCAACCCCCAACCTGGAGGGCCAGGAGACTGTGTTCGTCAGACCTCTAGCCATTGACCAACCTGGTATGAGAGAGTGGGTGGGTGTCTCACGACACTCTCCAGTATAGCTCAATGGATCGCTGAGGTGCGCAATCCGTCACACCACGGTAAGGTCCAGTCTCTTCATGACGGTTTGCCTCTGACATGTTCAACTAGCGGCTGCTGATACACATCCGTCGATTACAGAGGTACTGAGTACAAAAAATCCAACTATTGACGTTACACAATCTATATGCTGACGTGCTTTTGGGCCACAAAATCCTTGGTCTACATAACAAAGTTGAAATCACCGATGGTAACCGAGTCCCATTCACCCGCTGCGGTCCAACTGCTGCTACGGTTGAATCATCTTATTTAGCTCACGCCTCACCTGATTGCCAGTCCATCGGTACGAAGTCACGGTAACGATGAACAGTTCATTCGCTCTGAAATTAGCCGACTATTGGATAAAGGCATAACTAAACCTTCGAATTCTCCCTTAAGGGCTCTATTACTTGTAACGAAAAACTCAAACCACAAAAGACGCATGAAAAATCGTTCAACATGACGAACGGAGTCATCAGTCCTAAGTGCTGGGCCTACAAGGAGAGAGTTATTAATGGGGTGGGGAGAGGGGGAAGAAAAAGTATGTGAATGAGAGAGAAGGGAGGCGTCAGCAGTAGCCTGTTTTCGCTTACCCGCCCTGCTGTATGCAGCAAGTAAGGCGACTCGACTGATGGCACCACGCGACGGCCGATGTGGCATGAGTTTATTTGTGTATGTGCAATTCATGGTTGTACGTGGGCTGGGATACTGCCAGGGCACGCACACCTAGACAGGAGGATGATTAGGGTCCTCAGCCAAAGCCTTTGGCTCAAAAGCCTAACCGCAAGGCAGCGGTGTTTGGCGAGAAGTGCAAATGCATTATCACTTCTACGGAACAAGTCACCACATGTTCCAACCCCCAACCTGGAGGGCCAGGAGACTGTGTTCGTCAGACCTCTAGCCATTGACCAACCTGGTATGAGAGACTCTGTGGGTGTCTCACGACACTCTCCAGTATAGCTCAATGGATCGCTGAGGTGCGCAATCCGTCACACCACGGTAAGGTCCAGTCTCTTCATGACGGTTTGCCTCTGACATGTTCAACTAGCGGCTGCTGATACACATCCGTCGATTACAGAGGTACTGAGTACAAAAAATCCAACTATTGACGTTACACAATCTATATGCTGACGTGCTTTTGGGCCACAAAATCCTTGGTCTACATAACAAAGTTGAAATCACCGATGGTAACCGAGTCCCATTCACCCGCTGCGGTCCAACTGCTGCTACGGTTGAATCATCTTATTTAGCTCACGCCTCACCTGATTGCCAGTCCATCGGTACGAAGTCACGGTAACGATGAACAGTTCATTCGCTCTGAAATTAGCCGACTATTGGATAAAGGCATAACTAAACCTTCGAATTCTCCCTTAAGGGCTCTATTACTTGTAACGAAAAACTCAAACCACAAAAGACGCATGAAAAAATCGTTCAACTGTAGCGTTCTTTTGGTGCTTAACTACCTTGCCATCCGGAGGTTTTATGAGGGTTGGGATACTGCCAGGTTGCCCAAGCCTAGACAAAGGAAGTCGGAAGGCAGAGGTCTGGTTCAAACCACGGACCTTCCGGTCAGTAAATTCGCGCTCTACCCACTTGGGCCATCTCGCCCGAATCAGTAATCAGTTCACATATCTAGACACGATTGGATAAACTGATAGGAGAAATTTCCCTCCATGCTGTGTTTAGCACCTTGGACCTATCGAGTGCATACCATCAAGTTCCGGTCAGTGCGAAAGGCAAACCGTATAAGCCTTTAAAGCATGCGGAAAACTGTCTCAATTCCGTCTTATTCCTTTCCTGTAACCAACGAAGTGGCATGGTTCCAGTGTTCTATTGACCACAAGTCTGAGAACTTGAGTGGCACCTACGTTTACATCGACAACGTCACTATTTGTGGGATTACCCAAAGCGAGGCTGACCGGAACCTTTCTATGAAGTACTAAAATATGGAATTACCCTTAACTGAAAGAAAAGCATCATAGCAGCCAAACAAGTACGCCTTTTCGGCTATGAACTCTGGAGGAATTATCAAACCAGATCCTGAACGAGTGTGGCTCAATTTTCAACCCCCTTCATACATATGACGCTGAATCCCAACAACAAGGTGTCGGCCTGTTTGCTTATTATTCGAAATCGATACCATACTTCTCTGACAAAATCAGTGTGCTTGCCAGAAATGATTTGCCCCTTACCAGAGCGTCCTTCGAAAATTTAAGGGAGTTAAAGAACGCTGTTTGTGACAGTCAACTACAATGCAACCTTGGTTGCCGAAATAAACACTTCAGACATGGCCACTGCTGCATCTCTGGCTCAGAACGGCCGACGGGTAGTTTTCTTTTCTAGCACACTGACACCGAGCGAAAAGAATCACTCTGCTATCGAGAAAGAGGCATACGCCATCGCTAGATCCATCCGTAAATGGAAGCATTGTCTCTTCGGGAAGCACTTCAAGCTTATCACTGACCAGCTTTCAGTTTTCTTCATGAATGGTGTGTTGCAGAAAAGCATGATAAAAAACAAGAAAATCCAGCAATGGAAAGTGGAACTTTCCGCTTTTAGTTACGATGTCAGCTACAGACCTAGAAAAGACAATCTGGTGGCTGACACCCTATCGCGTAACCTATGCGCTAATGTGATCGGCAATGACAGAAATTCATGATTCCTTATACCGACTCGGAATTACTCGCATGCATCGCTTTGTTCCTTCCAAAAAACTTGTCGTTCTCCCTCCAATACATCAAAGACATCACCACGAAATGTACGATTTTCGCCGCCATCAAACTGCACTTTTACAAACCACCATCTGCCTGCTCACCCAAGCGACTCAACAATACGAACGAATTAGCGTCGATTTTAAACGACCTCTGCCTTCTATTACACGAAACCGATATATCCTTATTACCATTGACAAGTTGTCCCGTTTTCCGTTTGCCTTTCCCCGTGCAGATACATGTGCATCTACGGTTATAGTCTTTGTTTGGTATGCCTGCATATGTACATTCAGATCGTGCCTCCATTCATATTTGACGAACTGTCCGCATTCCTACATGACAGAGGAGTTTGTACCAGCCGAACAACTGCTTATAATTTCCAGGGAAACGAGCAAGTCGAACGCTTCAACGGTACATTATGGAACGCAATCCGGCTCATACTTAAGACGAGAAACTTTCAATTCTATCACTAGAAGTCGGTTCTATCTAATGTCCTCAACTCTATACTGTCCCTTCTCTGTCTCCACGAATGTCACTCTACATGAACGAGTATTTCGGTTTGAACGTTGGTCTTCCTGTGGTTTGTCTATACCAACTTGGCTAACTATTCCAGGACCTGTTTTACTGAAAAGATTTAACTGTGCCTCATAGTGTGACCCAATCGTTGAGGAAATCAAAACCTTCAAATTGCAGTGTGATCGAGACAGCTCACTGGTTAGAGCGCGAATTTACCAACTGGAAGGTCCGTGGTTCGAACCCGACCTGTGTCTCTCAAATTCCCTTGTCTAGGCTTGGGCAACCTAAAAAATCTTTCAGTTGTAGCACCCTTTCGGTGCCTAACTGCCATGCCACCCGAAGGTTGCACGAGGGCTGGGATACTGCCAGATTGCCCAAGCCTAGACAGGCAACCTTGCAACCCGTTTCTTACGAAGCTTTGATGTAAAAAAGGCACTAATCCGGTTCGGATCCACGGTGATTCCGGTTGTTTTGTAATTAATATAGATTTTCCAAAATGTTTTTTCGTGACAAAAGTTCATCTCGTCACTTAAGATTTCCACAATGACCGGAGAGGAAGGAAAAGCAGATATATAGCTCCATGTATAGCGTTATTATCCTATTTATTTGTTCCTATTTGCACTGCGAAGACTGCATATCGGCCGATGTGCCCTCAAGTAGTGGGTTGAATGGCAAAGTTCAGACTGGTGGCTTGTCGCATTTAAGAAGGAGGTGCAACGTTAGTCTGGAATGAGAAGAAGCGGAGTATAGCACGCCAGCTCTATGCGTTATATCTGCCTACTGTTCCCGCTCCGGAAGAAGACTCAACGATAGCGAACAAAACAGGTTTATTGCGAACAAACGAGTGCGTGCGAGTGTGACACTTACAAAGGAGTTCACGCTATTTGAATTTTACTTTCATCAATCCAGACTGTTGTTGAGTTGATCAAATGCTTGATTGGCTTGGATGCTTGCCGGCCTTCCTATTGAGACTTTGGTGAAGCTTTAGGGTCTCAGTAGGCTCCGAGCATTTTGGGTTGCCATAAAAAAACTGACCTTCCTGATACTACGGGTGCGAAAGCTCTCTCTTCGGGTTGATTCCATCCTTGGACTAGGAGTTCAACCACTGTTGTTTACACGGGATCGGTCGCGTTTGGTAGCTACCACGTATGAATAGTGGTGCGTTCTACGTGTTCTACGTAACAGCAAGAAGACGGACTTGGTGGACGTTATTATTGGAGTCCTACAAATGTGGTCCAACCAGAGTTGGCCCAAAGTGCTCTATTTGCCTCGGCAGGATACGGATGGTGTTGATACAACGAATGATGTAGAAACGAAGGATGGCCACAACTACCTTCCAGACTTTCTAACCGCCTTGACGATGTATTTCCCGCCACCTTATTGTGCTCCGCTGGACCCGATTCGTCCATGCCGCACTCACAATCGTTAATATACAACTTCTCTGTGCTCCTCCAATCACTAATATCAGGTTTCAGCCCCTCATTCCCTCATTAACTTTCCACAAGTTTGCCTGTGTTTAGGATCCTCTTCCACTTTGGTTACTTCTCCGTTCTAGCGTAGTTTTTAGTGTCTCATTGCTTGGTTCGTGTTTTAAATTCCGGTGAGCAACATGATGTAGTGTGACAGCCAGATATGAAATGGCACCAGTTCGGTTATAGGATAGTTTCCACCTCATTCAGTAGCCAGACGGAGGTTAAGCCCTGTTTGGGTGGGCGAATATATCATTATTGTCAATGACTGACCATTTGGGTGTGGCTGAGATACCAAGCGATATGCAATATATATATATATATATATATATATATATATCT
>NW_008751676.1:2482254-2505889 GCF_000715545.1 Opisthorchis viverrini
T
Source organism: Opisthorchis viverrini (assembly GCF_000715545.1). NCBI lineage: Eukaryota > Metazoa > Platyhelminthes > Trematoda > Opisthorchiida > Opisthorchiidae > Opisthorchis > Opisthorchis viverrini. The sequence continues at coordinate 2,482,256 of NW_008751676.1, forward strand.
GCAATATATATATATATATATATATATATATATATCAGTTTTCCCGTATGTACTGTTTATCGTAAGTTTCTCCATCCTTTCCAGATGCCAGCCAACCGAGGATTTCAATCCAACCCTTGCGAGTACGCCGTTACGGCCAACTTCCAGCAACGATCCATTTCGACATCCCTTAGGATTCGTTTTCGTAAGTTTCTCCATCCTTTCCAGAAGCATGCCAACCGAGGATTTCAATCCAACCCTTGCGAGTACGCCGTTACGGCCAACTTCCAGCAACGATCCATTTCGACATCCCTATCCTAGGATTCGTGTCGTGCGCACTAAGAGGTATGCAAATCATCCTTAGGTCTTGTCGGCTTGTTTTAAAAATCTGGCCTTTTTTGGTACGGCAGCGAAGCATCAGCGTTGAACGCTGATGTCATGTTGTCGATGATGATGACTCCTTTTTAGTTGTCAGTTTGATATTGGCGTTTAGAATACCTTTTATACTGAATAGATTCTTTGTATAATCGTAAGCAATCACCATGGCCATGCGAAACACCTACATCTTTTGATCGTGTTTGGACCGTTCAAAACTCAGCAAAGAAGTACGTTTAAACCCCTTGAGCGGAATATTTCGCACAACACTTCGGTTGGCTACCTGCTTCTTCTGATTCAGGCCGTCGGCCTTTGACAGAAACGTCGACTGATAACAGCGTAATCTTTCTTCTGATCTTGACAACCTGCCCCCTGCTCTGTTTGAGGACAGCGCTGGATTCCTCAGTCAGTGCCTATCTAGCCTGGTTGCGTGTATCTGCGAGAAACAGACCGTCTCAAACAATTAGAGTGAGTCGGCTATGGTGCCTGTCTTTAAAAAAGGGAATGTGATAAGTACAGTTTAACCCCTTTTGTAAGAAGGCTTCTGCCGTCACCGGCGGTGCGCCAAAAATTGACTCGTGAGAACCAAGCGGGACTTCGGTCAGCTAGGTTGTGTCTCGATCCCATCTTCAATTTCTTTTAGGTGTTAGAGCGAGTCATATGCTCATACAACTCACGGCCTTATCGTTCCTTAACTTCAATTGCGTTCGATTCCATCAATCACTCAGTGCTGTTAACCACACCCGCCTAACAGATACACCCCAAATGTTGGTGAAAATAATCCGATCCTTGTATCCACATACTTCTGGGCCTTTGGAAGTGTACGGCGAGCTTACTCACAAAAAGCGTTCAGAAAGGGTGTCCACTCTTCATATTTGATCAACTTCGTCATCAACCAACTAATGAGACGAATGCCGGAAAGTCTTCAAAACTTTGGTGTTAGGTCGTTGCTGATGAGAGCCTATCGACCTGGAATACGCAGACTACATTGTCTTTATCTTTGAAGACGAAGGCCAAATACAAGCTCTGTTGAATTAAGTGTCCACCATCACATCATCTCTGGGAATGTGTCTTGCACCTACAAAGTGGAAAATCATGTTTCAGAGTTGTTATGTTCTCTACTGATCAGTCAATCAACCTTATCAGTTACACACGGAAGTGAGAAGACAAAAGCCTTGAGGAAATTATACTGCAGCAACTGAACAGCGAATATCGAGATTCGAAGAATCAAGAAGGGAATGGAACAAAACAGTCCAATGAAAGGCTGAAATAGAGAGAGAGAAATGTTGAGCAATATGTTCGTTAGGAGGAGTGCCGCCTAACACCTCCCCTTTGAAGTCATTGTTCGTACGACTGGAGTTGTGGGTTCGGTTGCATTCGTATGACAGGCTTTATGATCCGGTCCGTCCATCTTCTGGGTGTACAACTTTTGGAAATTGTTGGTTCATTCATCGGCTCTGGAGATTTTGGCTTTTGAGCTAACTCAAATGTGTCGAGAAGAGTCTTCAGTGGAAGAACAGGATCGAGTGTAGGTGCCGCTGGAAGATAGGAAGCGCGTAGCTGGTTGGCATGACGGACCCAGATAGAGGAGCCTACATTTACCTCACAGACAACTCTTCCGGCCCGGCGCACAATTATGCCTTGTGTCCACTTTTCCGCGCCACCACGATAGTCTTTCGCTAGCACAGATTGGCCGGGTATAAATATGTTCTTTGCAGCACCGTGATGTCGGTTGAACTGAACTTCCATATTTATGTTTCTACCGGTTGGCGAATGTGGTGTTGGACGGATGACGTCAACGGGTAAGCGGACCTTCCGGTTCATAAGTACCTCCGCCGGGGACTTACCATGTGGAGCGTTAACATTTGGTGTCGCCCTGTAACTCAGCAGAAATGTCTCGATGATTTCCGGGGTGGTCCCCTCCCCTTTGAGTTTTTGGAGTGCGCGTCTGAAAGTATCCACAAATATTTCCACTTGGCCATTTGATTGTGGATGAAATGGTGGTGATCGCACGTGTTGTATGGCATTTTCTTGACAGAAATCGGAAAATTTAGCGGAAGTGAATGCACTGCCGTTGTCGGAAACAATGATATTTGGAACTAAGAAGTGGCTAAACACATGTTGTAGTTTTGAAATGGTAGCCTCAGCAGTAATATGGTTCATGCTAAACACTTCTGGCCATTTGCTACAAGCATCTACTAGGATGAGATATTGTTCGCCGTTGATTGGTCCCGCAAAATCAACATGCATTCGTGACCATGGAGTTTCTGGGACAGGCCATGAACATAATTCTGTTTTGTGAGGGGCTTTTACAGATAGTTGGCATTTTGAGCACTTTCGAACAAGTTCTTCCAACTGTTTATCCATGCCTGGCCAGTAAACATAACTACGGGTCAATGCTTTCATACGGTTGATACCGGGATGTCCAAAATGAAATTGTTTGAGAACACTTCTGGAGTTTTGAAGGTACAACCACGCGTTCTGAAAACAGCAGACAACCATCGACCTCGGAGAGCGAAGATCGGCGTTGGTAGAACGGTTGAATCTCTTTATCTGGGCATACTAGAGGCCAGTGTGTGCGGTGGAAATGTATTCATTTTTTCAGTAATGGATCACGAAAAGTGGCGTCGCGAACCATACCAGAAGTGACTGGTAAAGCGCGAATCACTGTAGTAAGCACAGTATTTACCTCCGTTCCGCTGTTATTGATGCGATAACCGCATCTTCAAGTTGTGGACGCCGTTAGCCTTGATAATGCGTCAGCCTGGCCCATAGCATCAGTTGATTTGTATTTGATGGAGAAATCGTAGCCCAAGAGCATTGTTGCCCAGCGTTGTAAGCGATTTGCTGTGTACACAGGGATATCTTTCTTTGATCCGAAAATACCGAGAAGTGGTTTACGGTCGGTGATGAGCGTGAAATGATGATCATGTAGCATTTTATGGAACTTCTTGATGGCAAAAATTATAGCTAAAGCTTCTTTTCCAATCTGTCCATAATTGCGTTCGGTAACTGTCAGGGATCTGGCTGCATGGGCTATTGCTTTTTCACTTCCATCAGGGAACACGTGAGAGCTAACTGCTCCAATACCATAACTGGATGCGTCTGAAACCACATTAATGTCTAGAGCTGGGTTGTAATGTGTGCGAAGCAAGTTAGAGCTAAGTTGTGACTTCACGTTATCAAATGCAGATTGGCAATCGTGTGACCAGTTCCATGGAACATCTTTTTGTAGAAGGCAATTTAGTGGGTGGCGGACACGATTCTTATCCGGTAGAAAAGTGCTGTAATGGCTGACCAAACCAAGGAACGAACGTAGAGTTGTTAGGTTAGTCGGTGCTGGCATTTGATGTATGGCAGAAATGTTTTCTGGGTCCGGGTGACGACCATTTTCGTATAAGTTAAATCCCAGGTAATTAATGGAGGTGAGGAAAAATTCACACTTTTCAGCACGGAGGTGGAAACCATATTGTTGAATTTGCTCCAGCACACAATGTAATCGATGTAGTAGTTTGATGCGTACCAGCGATGATTATGTCATCTAAGTATGCAGCAACTCCGGGAGAATCGTTGAGCATGGTATCCATTATTTTCTGGAATATAGCTGGTGCAGGTTTTACACCAGAAGGTAAGCGATTGAACTGAAATAAACCACGATGCGTATTAATGGTCAAGAGTTCTTTGGAGTGTTCATCAACTTCGATTTGGAGGTAAGCATCAGCAAGATCAAGTTTTGCAAAACATTTGCCACCAGTGAGCTTGGGGAACAAATCCTCTGGAAGAGGTAATGGATATTTATGAGAGTCTAAGACAGCGTTTAATCCTGTGGAATAATCAGCACATATGCGCACCTTGCCATTTGCTTTTTTGATGACAACAATAGGAGCTGTCCATGATGAATGGTTTACTGGCTGGATAACTCCGGATTGCTGAAGACGAACAAGTTCATTCCCCACAGTTGCGAGGGCAGCAAATGGCACGGGACGCTTCGGTCTGAAAATTGGTGTGGAAGCAGGTTGGAGTTTGAGGCTTGCCTTGGTTTTGGTACAGCATCGAAGGCCACTTTGGAAGACATCGTTGAATTTTGTCTTCAGTGTGTTAGTAAAGTGTTCTGCAATGTCTGAGGAGGATGAAAATTTCAGAGTATCGCACACAGATGATAAAGGTACACGGAAAAGGTCAAGTTTTTCGATCCAGTTGAGTCCGAGTATGTTTAATTTCGGACAATCAGTGGGATAGCACGTTCCTGAGGCGTGCACATTGTTGAATAACACATCACAAGACAACTTGCCTGTTAGTTTTAAAGTGCTGCCAGAGGCGCTTTTCGTCCGATGGTTCGTGGATGATAAAACAGGTTTCCCAATTGATTCCCAAACTGAACGTGAGATTAATGTAATATCCGAAGCTGTGTCAAGCCGCAAACGGATCGGGAAATTGTTGATGGAAACTGTTATGTATTTCCTGCGGGATTCAAATTCAACTTGGATTGTATTCGTTGTTTGTACGTCCGCCTTTTGATTGAGTCTCTCATCGGACTGTTATCGTTGTTTGGGTTTAATGGTGATTTGGCATTGTGGGTACGGCAAAAGCCTTCTTTTATGGCCCGAACGATGGCATGCTTGGCACTGATGTTTCTTGAATGGACAAAAACGTGCATAATGCCATTCACCACATGATTAACATGATGTTGGTGGCTTTTTTCCAGGAGTGACAGTGGTTCGCTTCAATGTCATGACGCTGCTGGAAATAGGCGATCGCGACTTTTGCTGTACCATTGCGGTATCATGTTTGAGATTGCGCAAGCGCTGGCATTCTGTGGTGAGGTCTTTCACAGTAATGTCTTTTTCGTGCTCAAGTTTGGATAGCAATCGCGTGCGAATATCTGATTCCTGAGAAGATTGAAGTCCAGCGACAAAAATGAGGCATTTGAACTGATCTTCTGTAAGCGATTGCAATTGGAATTTCTCACATTCGCGATTAACGATACCGGCAAAAGTAACGTAATCGTCGGCATCACGCTTGGCCAACTTGAGACAGTTGTATCGGACATTAAAAAGTGAATGTTGGTCACCAAAAATTTCGCGAAGTTGGTCCACCGTCTGCGCAAAAGTCAAATCTTTTGGGTGTTGTGGAAGGATAAAGTTGGTGAACCGGTCGTGTTCGAGGGTTCCAAGTTTCCGTACCAAGAGACTGGATTTCCACGCATCATCTTTGCCGGTGAACTCATTCAAGAATGTATCCTCCCAACGGCTGTACCACGAATCAAAGGTGAGACCAGATGCTGGCTCATAGTGAAATTCAGTTATAGTTGCAGCAATGGAATCCGCAAAGGATAGTGAACTACCACTTTGAGATGAAACTGAAGTTTGGAGATTGATGACTTGAGTGAGAGACTGGATAAGTCGCAATTGCGATTGTTCAAATTGCGCTTTTTGTTGTTGAAGGATTGATTTCAAATCCTCAGTTGAAATTGACATTCTTGGGTTCGTGAAGGGTTCCCGTCGCCAGTGTTATGTTCTCTACTGATCAGTCAATCAACCTTGTCAGTTACACACGGAATTGAGAAGACAAAAGCCTTGAGGAAATTATACTGCAGCAACTAGCGAGCGAATATCGAGATTCGAAGAATCAAGAAGGGAATGGGACAAAACAGTCCAATGACTGTTTGTTGAGCAATATGTTCGTTAGGAGGAGTGCCTCATAACAAGAGTGTGCAGTCGCTGGGCGTGTCTCCTGCATTTCAAGTGGAATCACAAGATTATGTAATACCTCTGACGTAGGTGTGTCTGATGAAGTCAGTACACGAATAGCAAAAGCCCCAATCTTGTTTGCTAATTTGCGTCACTTGTGGCGTCAAAGTGGCATATCACCGCGTGTACCACGCTACAGTAAGGGTCGTATTGTTATATTGTTTCGAGAAATGGCGTTCGCCTTTTGACCACCGATGTCTTAGAATGGTTGCTGGCGTCAACGGATTAATAGGGATGCAATTAGAAAACGCGTATTTGGTTGCGCAACAGGTACTTCAGTCGAGGAGAACACCCAGCAACATGAACTGCGGTCATTTAGTACGCATGCGATAGGATAGCAAGAGATCCCTGCTCCATTCAGTCCTTCCTCTTTTCTTCGCTTTGAGGCTTTAAACAGAATTAAATAAACGTGGTTTCATGGTATCGAATCGTCGATATCATCACCGATACTGCTGTCTCGTCGTTAGGAATGGTAATGACTGGTGATGAGCTATTCACAATCGAATATGGCTCGATACATAACATAGACCAGTTACTTTTCAGGTGTATTATAACTCCCTACTCCCCTACCTAGGCTTAGGCAACCTGGCTGTACCCCAGCCCTCGTGTTTCTTTTTGATGGCATGGCAATGAGGCATCGAAAAGGTGCCACAGCTGATCCATCAAGAACGTTCCAACTAAGGTCAGCTGAAGTTTACAAATCAAGTTCCTTACATATTGTAAGCAATTTTCACGGCATATTTCGCCTTAGCTAATTGCAAATATTACGATCTACAGCTGTGACCAATCTATTTACGGGTGAGATAAGTGCAAATCAACTGAATTGCTGAATTTCAGGCGAGACTATTGGTATTCCCTGGTTTCGTTTGGTTTCATGTTATCTTTGAATTTCTGCAACGAGATGTTGGAAGACATGCTCGATTTTTCTCGAGAAATGCGGAAAACTTCAAACAGTTTAGTTTAGTTGGGTTTATCGGCTGTAAACCATGTGTCAAAGGTTTTTTGGTTCCAGGTGCCACAATTTCATTCACCTAAAAATGAGGGGACGATATTGCCGAAGTATTGGTGACGGTGGCACAATTCGTTGGCTCGTATTGTATATTGCTCTGATGGAACGGGGAATTCGGTAGCTACGAATCGGAAGCTATAGCTTTGATGTAGGAGTGCCACTGGCTGTGATCTGGCCTTGTCTGCAAGTGTCATCCACCTTTGGTGGGTTGAACACCGGAGGGATGGCAGTCGTTAGTCCGACTGAGTTTACTAGTCATACACCACCCGCAGCTTGGTCACTCCCAGGGCTGAGTGAAAAGAGCTCAGCGATTCATACGGTTCTCCGGGCGAACTATATGTCATAACCAGCGTAACCTATGGATGGTGAGTAGCTCATTCGTCGGGAAGAGTTCCTATTTCTCGAAACCATCTGGTGTACCTCAGCACTACTAATCCGATGTTGCACTCTTTTTGAAGATTGGGTCACTGTCGGGGCACTATATTCCACTGTCATTCTTTTTTCCTTCCAATTCTTCCGTAGTGAGGTCTTCAGGATACTTATAGTGATTTCCTCACCTCTTCTGAAAAGTGCGCGGCACAGACCATTCGGGTCGGCTGCCTTGTCGCATTGGATGAGCGACATTTCACCATGGCATCAATAAGACCTGATCCTGATGGTATCCAGTGTTCATTTGGTTGAGTTGGATAGCTTGAACAGCTTTAAAAGTTGTGTATATATGTTGTTCTGCTCATTTCTATCCAACCTTCGGTCAATCTTCATCAACATGATTACATTTCCAGCAGCTTCCCAGCCAGATCAGCGTGACACCTTTGAGCTACTTAAACTAGTCGAAGTTTATCAGTGGAATTCCTTTGCTTCGGCATCCCTATTGCTGACGAATAGCGAAGTGATAACGGAGCCCGAACAGAGGCATGATCGGAGTCAACTTGCGTACCTTAGAACGGCGATGTTTGAATGCGGCTCTCCATCGGCAATTGATAGCCGCCTAAGCCCATGGCTGGCTTGTGATTGATTGGTGGTCTCCAAGTAACTTAATGTGAGCTCCTGTGCCTGAAGTCCGTACTGGCCAGGAGCAGACGATGTTCAGTGTACAACTGAAGGAGTTGCTCCCCAGTATCCGTACACTGAGCATTGACTCCAAGTCTACCACCTAAATGCTTCTTCCGGCCGTCATCCAATTTGGCCCGCCAGGATAACCTTATCCGTTCTTCCGGCCAACTGAAGCAGATCTGGATGTAACGCATCATTCGCAGCTTTCGAACTGCTGTTTATCGGGGCGTATGTTGACACGACAAATAAACCGCCTCACATACTGATCTGGAAGACAACCGTAATCGTTCAGCTGTAACACCTTATCGGTTCCCAACTGTCTTGCCATCTGAAGGAAGTACGATGGTTGGGTTAGTGCCAGGTTGCCCAAACCCAGACAGGAGAAGTCGAGATGTAGAGGCCGGGTTCGAACCACGGACCCTTCGGTCAGTAAACTCGCGTACTAATCACTGAGCCATATCGCTCCAAGACAACCGTGTGGCTCAAAAGCGCCTTTACTGGGATCCAGCCAAGTAAAGCGCTTTCGGTCGTGGAGCTGAGTGCACTTCTCTTATCTGAGGTTTCACGAGTCATTGTGTCTGGATCGTAAAGTACCAGAAAATTCTGAAACATCTGCGGTCGTCCTAGGCGGCTTGGGAAACATGACTGATTTGGGGGTCTTCTGTACATGCCAAATGCATCAACAGAAAGGAGAAGCAAAGTTTCGACAAGAGACGCCTGTCGCCCAATTTTGCATGGAGTGCGTACATTGGAGGTGGTAACTTGGATCAGATCTTTTGAGTTTGGTGAGGGATTATTTTTGTTTATTTTGCTGGGCGTTCGTTTAGACACGGGACAATGGTTAGGCTAGTGGTAGATGAACTGGCTACAGTGCACCATTTAGTGAGTAAGGACGAGGGACGTCAGTGAGGGCCGGTGAACGGAGAGCTGCAAACGTGCATCTCTGCCTATTGCGTGAGTCTGTAGACCGTAAACTACTGAGTGGTACTGCCGTTAAAGCACGTTCATTCCTTAATAAGCGTTAAGGCGTAATGTTCTGCATGGTTAGTGCTGCACTCAAGTCTGCGAAAGTACCATGAAACGAAGCATTACCTTAGCATGTACAAGTTTGTAAAGTGTACCGAAAATTGCACCTCCAGATCCTGTCAGATAGTTTTCTCTGGCAATTTCGCCCTCTAATCTATCATCCCTGAAAGTACCAAGACCTCATATGTAGCAGTATTCCTCCGAACCGTACGATGTTCATAGAATAAATGTTCGTAGAAATAAGGCCTTTGAAAATCGCTACCCGGCTTTTCGTGGTCTGTACCAACTAGTTGTAGTACTGTTATGGTGTCAGATTATTTTCGTGCTTTTTTCAGGTGTTCGATAGCGTTTTTCCCCGTTTCGTTATTCATAACGATAAGGCGCACCCTATCTTCAACAAATCAAATGTCAAGCTATATTCTCATTGCTTTTACAACACATTCTCAGCGGTGGGAACTTTGAACTACAACTGACTAGACGTTCCGCTTGCATATATTTAATCCCAAAAACTTTTTAGAACACTATAGAAGATACAGTTTCTAGGAAGTGTTACCTTCATGTTTAGAATAATGACGTCCTTGTAAGTATGACCATTTGTGTGAATGCCCCGATGGGTAAATCAGTGACTCCAGTTGAAACAGTTTTCTCGATAAGTATTGCTTTTAGCTCGCTATCCGAAACGGTCGAAACTACTGAAGTGAACCAAGGGAAAATCAAAGTTTGCATACTATCATTACATTCAGTTCAGTTTTAGTTTGCATCAAATTCGCATTGAAGCCAGTGAAAGTCCGTGTCTCGCTGTGAAGGTGAACGTTTTTCTTGGTCTGAAAATCATACCTGTTGGAAACGAATTCATATGCACTATGACTTCACATAGAAATCCCAAAACATGAGCTCCACATCGTTTTTTGGGAGGGAAATTCGCCCATCAGGGAGGGTTTGTATGAAGAACTAGAGTGTGGGCTTCCAACTGTATCATTTTCAAACAAAGTCGTACTAGATTGGAGTGAAATCTCAATTTGGGAGAACTTAATCTGCTATAGTTTTAACTAAAGCTTGGCAACAGTTAGATAGCGGAACAGTATGGTAGTAGTCGTTCTTCACTACAACTTCAACAATAAACAGGTGATAGATGTTGACTCTGAACTACCTCATGGCCTTTGTTTCATGGTCGTATGAAGGCGATATGGGACAAATAGGTGCTTAAACCAAAACCCGATTCCATGTTGATGGCGGTCTGCGTGAAGCTGCCGGAGTATTGTAGCCTCCTAACCACTTCCCTTCAACAGAAGAGAAGTCTATTTATCCATTGGATTCATTGGATTTGCTCCCCTTCAACAGAGTAGGAAGGAATAATTACAAACTGACGTTCGAATAAAAAGAGGGTAGGAGCAGCGATTTACTGCGTGGCAGAAAAGATGTGCATCGATCTAGCTGAGAATTGGGAATCATTCAGTTAGGGATACCTTAGGTGAGAGTTCCACTACTGGGGTCGGAATCTGAACCCATGGTAGATGGCGTCCACCATGAAGTTCTTAAAACGCCTATTTTCTTACCAGCATGCAGTCCGATATTCGAGAATATTTTCACTCACCTGCCAGGTTTGCACAACTTTTCATTGGAGTTCATTCACACCTTGTGTTGAGTTGGTATAGGACTTTACAATAATAGTGTATTCGATCACCTATCCATCAAATACCTAGACATCTAACACTTACTCCATAATCTACTTTTCTTTTTTCTTCTAAAGTTCTGGTCCTGTGGTACAGCAGAATGTGTCGCACAGTTCCAACGCGTCCGTCACATCTTCCCGTGTCCGCCACAAGAATTCCGCTACGGTCAGGCGACTGGACTCTGGTATGTATTGCTATAGTTTGTTTCTCCTACATACAGGGCTTTAGTTGACAGCTAATTTCTTACTCGCTTCACGTATGGTCACTTTGTGATGAACGAACCGAACGCTTTTGAGAGAGAAAACGTGGGCTGCTTGCTAGCAGTCTTGTATTTTTTGGAAATATTATAATCTTGCAACACGAGGTTGTAATTTACATTGTACCTAGTGTGATTTGTTGTAGTGCAGACGTCGAGAGTGCAAATGCCACTTTATTTGAAAGAGTCGTTAAATTGGCAAAGTATTTTTTCGTTCAAATGAATCCGGTGATAAGCACTTGTGCCAGGTAAATATTGTAGTCAGCATAAGGAAAGTTTCTGGAGCCTATGCATAACTCCCACGGACTTTGAAGGTCGCCGTACACCATACCCGGCTTCGAGTAGCCTTGAGAATCTTTCCATCAGCCTATCCATTAGTGTCGAGCGTTTTGCATGGAATGCCTATAAAGTTGGAATCCAGGATTCGGAATTAGGAACATCTCTTCTGACCTTGACCCATCGATGAATGCAGGATTGTGCAATCGTAGCCTATTTTTATCATCATTTTGGGGGTGTATTTCGGGTCAGTGAAAAGTCGAAGCTGGAACACAATCGGAAGTATAGACTTTTCAACCGACTGATGCCCTTGTGCCTTACATTCGTTGCGAAAGATACCCAAAACCGCCAGAGGTGAGCGCTCACAGTCTATATTTTGTCTCAAGATCACTAAACTTATCTCGGCTAGCGTAGAGTTGGTTGTCGCATTGGCCGGACAGTATCTCCAGTCTGGTCCTCAAGCACTGTGGGTTACTTGGCTGCTCGATTTTAACTATGAACTTTGGCCATATCGTTGCCTTCTTCTCTGCATTCCACAGCTAGCATCCAACGGCTGGATTTGCCTCAAGTTTCCAAGTCGGGTAAAAAGCGAAAGCCTAAGCGGGGAATGAAAGCGTTGCGGGAAATTCGTGCGTACCAAAAGAGTACTGATCTGCTAATATGGTAAGCTGTCGCTCTTCTTTCTTGTACTGCTTGCTATGCTGGATTGTTCCCGATGTGATCTGACTGCTTGTTTGTTAGAAAGCTGTCTGTGTCCAAGGCAGGAACAAACGGATTCAGTTTGCGAATCAGGCAAACGAAACGCTCGCGGATTACTTTTTTGGTCAACCATTCGCAACTAACTAGCCACATTCAAAGGGAATCCGCGAAGGAATCCACGAAATATGAACTCTTGCCTTTTGCGCTCTGCATGGCATGCGTTAGCTTGGTGCTTCCTTTCGGCTGAAACAGCCCTGTTCTTCTGCCTGCGTATAAGAAGAGCGATAAGTCTATTTGTGATAAACGTGATACTTTAATAACCTTCCGCTGACGTTTGGCACGGTCATTCGAGAGACCCTGCGACGTGTAGTAGAACCAGACAATATCCAAACAAAATTGCCATGGCTGTGGGTAGTGTGCCACGCGGCTACTGGCGTACATTCATATGCATGGTGGAGAGCTGTTAAACAGCACTAGCTATTCTCAATGTTCAACTTCATACTTTTCTAGATAGTTCACCGGGGTGTCAACGTCATCGCGATGTGGTTGTTGGGCAGTATGTTGATCACACATACTAAATTTGCGCATGCTGTCGCTTACTTTACTACAAATCACAGTTTACAACAGTGTAACTCGCGCTGTCACAATCCATCCTTGTGAGTCCTTACAAGCATAAGCATCTAGGAGTGTTCGCAGGGAGCCAGTTTTAAGTCACCTTCCTTACCACTTTGTAATACTCTTTTTAAGGAGCATCTCCTCCGAGAAGAAACTCCTATCGGCATGGTGAACTTACTGGCAAGAGTTTTTCTTATCACAGTTCTTTCTCAAGGAAATAAACCCATCAGAGCCACAATCAAAATCCCCGGTGTAGTTGACCCAGATCTATAGGTGAACCGTAATTAAGTTTATGTCATCACTTAAATGTCATACTAGCCCGCCACATCGGCAATCTCTTCGTGGGGTGAATTTGGCGTACCTGCAAATGTAGCCCTGGGTGAACACGCAGCATCATTCGCCTGGATTGAGGGTGATAAATTTGAAGAAGAGTATGGAACAGCGTGCGATTTCCTAATAACTGCTGACATCCTGCGAAGTTTGATTGTCCTCTCTGTTGTATCGGAATAGGTTTTCATGTTAGGTGATCTCGTTTGTCCCTTCTCATCCGAGTTAAGCAAGCTGGGAAAATGCTCGTTCGTAATGGCTCAGATGACGGGAGGCGATGACTACTTCACTGGTTTGTCGCGTTGTGCTAGTGTGCGGGAATCATAGATATACAAGAGCTCTAGAAATGAGGAATATTTACCTTTGAGATGACGGAAACGTTTATCCCATTATCATTTAAACTGTACAGGACACCTGAGTGGATATTTTATATCTCGGAGAGATTTTGGTATTGTAAGACCTTGAATCTTCAGTACCAACTCTATTACTGTATGTCGTTGTAACCCATGCTGTGCACCTTACAGATACAAATGCCTTCAACCGGACAGACCATGCAACTGCGCTATTTCTACATGCTAAGCGCCACCATTTTTTCTTCGTTTTTCCCCTTTAATAGCAAGCTGCCCTTCGCACGTGTGGTACGAAGTATCGCTCTGCGCGTTCTTGGAGAAGATGCTGGCGTGTACCGATGGCAGGCCGTGTGTATTTTAGCCATTCAAGAGGCTGCTGAAGCGCTACTGGTTTCCCTAATGGAGTCTTCAATGAAATGCGCTGCGCACGCCAATCGAGTGACCTTGATGCCCAAAGACATCCGATTGGCCGCCGAACTACAAAATATACCCACTCCCTACACTTCTGCATCCCGACCGTTCTAGAGATATTCTCTGATCCGCTTTCCCAGATTTTGTTGTATTTATTCCTTACCTACCGTCTTTATTTCAGTAAATAAAATGTACGGGATTGTGTTGCGACAGAAAAGCCCCTAAGATTGCTCTGCTTTTTGCCATTCTCAACCCCTTGGTACTCCTTTGTAGTTTATATTCAAAATTGTTATTTCTGGAATCAGTCCAGTAATTTTTCTGTTAGAGTTTTACATTAGGAAGACCGGGCGATGTCGACCGAATTAGATAGGTGGCCGTATTTTGGTGAACGTAGCAGCTTATCTTTTATGATTGAAACTCGGTTATGAGGTCGCTTGAGAATTCTGTTAGATAGAGAGAGAAACATGCTGGAAGTGTTTCCTTAAGAAAATGCCCATAGCTGTGTTATCAGCTCGCCATGCTTGGAAAGTGCCAGTTACGGTAAGAGTTAGTGTGATTTTTGTTGGAGCGTACGCGATATGGGAATGGTCGTCATTTTGTATACAGAAGACGGTACTCCGAAATGAGGGTTTTAACCTAACAACAGAAGTGTATCACAACACCACAACGAGGTGTTGTATACAGTACCAATTGTTTAGGCCTTCCGTTTTCACTTAAATTTTGGAGCAAGTATCACCAAGCTCACCATTATCAAAACGTTTTATCAAGCATGTTGTGTGAGCATGAAAGGGATCGGTCACACGACATTTGGTGCGAACAGAGGTCAACTTGTCTGATACTTGGTGGACGGGTGTTAGTCACTTTGGAGTTATCGGATGGACTGTTAATTCAGGACCAAGAGACAGTTGTTGTTTTCCATCAGTCACAACTAACATTCCCTTGGGATAATGCTGTCCTGAACAGACATGATGTAGTCATTAGAGACGATCAAAATGATTTCATAGATATTTGCGCTCATGGTTTAATGGTATCACCCAAAAGAGCTCGAGATTCTACACGGGGCATTTACAATGTAAAAGGGTGTGGAGAGGAGTGGTAGGATACGCTAGCGTTCCATCAAGAATATTTGACCATTCCATATAGTGTTTTCCGTTTTGGGAGCCTTTGGACTTGAAGTTACATCTGCATCTCATCACAGTGAGGGTGTCTATTGATTTACCAGGCGCACACAAACCGTAAATCCTTTCATCGTCCAAAGCCATTCACAGACGGCAATGTTCGCCGAAAGCCGACGATCATCGGCGAAAAACTCTGGAAGCAAGCTGAAATCAATGAGTCCTTCGTGTACCACTCTACTGGTAAATATTGGCGTGGATGATTCCAATGTGCGCATATGGATCCATTCAAGAGTACATTGCTTAGTGATTCGCTCTACGTGGTGCGAAAGCTTGACTCCACCATCCTGTTATAGAGGGCATCGCAAAGCAGCTTTATCATCTGCAAAATAAACTAGACGACGTAGGCTGAAATCTTCACGTTTATAAATTGCTGGCTTCAGTGAATGGTGCACGAATGAATGAATTGTAATGTGTCCTAGAGGAGCGTCAACACTTGCATGGAAAACGCTACCTTTTTGAATTTTGGACAAAGACTGGTTTGTTGGCGGTGTAAGGAGGCTTGGTAATAAGTAACTCAGAGGAAGGGTGATTTCACAAGATAAGTGGAACTAACTTCTGCGAAGTCATCGCTCGAGGAGTCAGTCAATACGTGATCATGTGATGTGGTCCTCGTCATTCGAGGATGAGTGGCGCTACTTCCTATCTAAGTGTCAGCTAATCGCACTGCTGACCAGCTTCTCTTGGCTGAATGGCCAAGTGTTCGAAATGCTAGCCTGGAGGTCGTAGTTTCGAAACTCCCTGGAGTTTCGTGAGGTGCGCATTGCTGACGACTCCAAGAAAGTTAAAACAGTTGTACAGTGCTTTCTAGCTTTTTAGCAGAAACTGGCTTCACTTAGACGGTAAAATCTCAATTGAAAAACAGGTTTATTGTTGCGTACTTGCTTAGACGATGACTCTTCTGTCAGTTTTTGTTGAACCGGAGGTATTTGCGGTTCCGGGGTTGCTTTCAGATTCCGCTTGGCCGAGCAGATTTCCTATTAACTAGCGATCCTGTGGATAAGGTTGGTGCTAGCCGATATTACCGGGGATGTAGGGAACTCATCTTCCAGGATACACTCGTAAGGAGCTTGTTCATCTGTCAAGGACAATATTCATTTATTCCACTGAACGCTGAAGAATAATTTTAAAAAGCCAGCGGGTTTATTGAAGCTATCTTCACTTGCTCCACTCCAGTCGAGCAGTGAGACGGGCTATCCTCAGGGGCATCGCTTTTTGAGGTGCCGATGCTATTTTCAACGTAACTACTAGAAAGTCTCTATGTGACACTAAATTTTCCTAACCCCTTCGCAAAAACGTATCATACTGGAAAGCGTGTAAAATATCCTCGTTGATAGCAATTTCTGAACTAATCTCCAAGTAACGAGGACAGGTCACTAATGGATTTGAAAATGATTTAAACCGCCTTATCGGCTCTCGCCCTCAGTAACTAATCCGTTCTTGAAAGTATAGCGCCCAGAAAGAAACGTGCAGCTGATGGGTGATGCTCGCGTTTGTTTAGACTAAGTATAGTATGGCGTCTCAGAGTCAACAAGCGAAATAGCTCATAGGACAGGATCGGTTCACTCAAAATGCATCTTCGTTCATGCCAAGTTAGCAATTGCAAGTAAACAGTGAAGGATGCTGGTTTTCTATAGAGAATGATGAAGTTGGATGGTTTTCAGGCAGATTATTAGTTTGAATTTGATTGAGGGAGATCTCATACATTTTTTGGATCACATCGCGGCGACAGGAATTAAGGTGAATGGCTTTCGACACAGTGAGTGATCTTCCTTTGATTCCGGAAGTAAGAAGGAACATTTTTTCCAGTGTTTTCCAAACCGAACAAAGCTACGACAGTCTCTTTGGTTTCGGAGGAAAGAACTCGCACAGTAAGTTCCATAGGTTCCGCTGGCTTGGTTAAGTTGACGGATTTCCTCGGACATTGTTCTCATATCGCCACGCGGAGAGTGGAAATGTACCAAAAGAGGCCAAACAGTGAATCGGCCGCGAAACATGTACGCTAGTATCGGAAAACTCGGCTAGGCTGGTCACTGGCGTCTATTGGAATCAGGACCCCGAGAAGGGACACGTAGATAGACTCATTGGCGTTAATAGCCTAATCGCGCCCTTGGTGACGCGCATGGATTCAAGCTACTGTCTTTAGTGCATCTTCACACTGAAGGATCCGCCGTCGTCTGATTCATGTGTCAACGATATCAGCTACTGCGTTCACTGTGGAGCTATCCATACCTATTTTCTGTGGTGGTTGGAACAACTGTGCAACGCGTATACAACATGCACAGCCGATGATGATGAGGCTCGGACGACGACGATCATGTTGATGATAAGGACGAAGATCATGGTGACGATTATTGATTACGCCGATTATGGTGATTTTTAGGAATTTTAGGTATGGCAATAAGTCGTGTCAAGAAACTCTCTTGGAGTCAACCAAGTTGACAGGTATATTCCTAAGGAGCTACTCACCACATCCTACCAGCCATACGAACGTTCAAAAGAGCAGGGCTGTTACTACCAATCGGAAATTGGCAATTAACCCTAGTCGTAATGTCATTCTTAATTGACATTGGTCAGCAAGTTTACGGGGAAAAGGGAAGACTCAAAGACATCAGGACGGCAGTTTGTCCATTATTTGTTCATAGCCACACCACTCTCGTTTGAACGGCCGTGTTCCTGTTTTGGCGTAATTATTCCGGTGAGTCCACACCAAAGGCAAGCACTGGACTCAAGTTTTGCTCTTATTATAGCTCACCAGCAGTGCATATCCAATGGCCGTGTCGGGATTTGAACCCCGGACATCTGACACGCGAGGCGAGCGTGTAACCACCACCCTGCCAACGCACGTTGGGCGCATCTGAATTATCACGTCTGAACAGGCGAACGTGTTCACACTTGAGCGATGTGATTGGTGTGCCCGACTCATCGAACGACGACCCAGTGACTGTTCTGGTTGTGACGATCGATTGACCCGCCAGTCAGGACTTCCCAGTTAGGTAGCGTGGCACACGTTTGAAACCATCTGGGCAGATTTGTGGTTGCAATTTTGGGGTTTTGCGGGATAGGTACTTTGTTCATAGCCACACCACTCTCGTTTGAACGACCGTGTTCCTGTTCTGGCGTAATTATTCCGGTGAGTCCATACCAAAGGGAAGCACTGGACTCGGGTTTCACTCGAGTCATTATTCCAATCTACTGACGAAAATGCGGAAAAGACTTTGACCAAGTAACTGACTGTCTTGTTGCAGACGATCGTATTCTTGACGAGCAACTGATACCTGTGAAAGGTATTGATCGCTTTCACTCGCTCCGGCATCCACCCGGATTTGAACTGTCCTATCTCTACTGAGCCCTCAACGCTCGGTTTCTCAGGTTAAGACTTGTTTCCATTACTCTACTGAGGTCATTCTGAAATACAGACAAAAAGATTCAATTGGCACACAAATTGTGCAGATATTTCCGATCACCTCTGATGCAGTAGCAACATAAGTTTTTTATACTGTGCGCAACCCAAAGATTCCGAAACTTGAGCGAAATTCCGACTAGTTCTAGGACCTGGAAGGAAGGGTTTTATGTCTGATCGTTTTGCCATTCAGGATAAGAGCAAACTATGAAAACTTGCTGGACTGACCTGATCAGCTTCTTGGTGCCAAAACAGTTCGTCACGGAACAACGAGTCCATCCAACTACTTTAAAATCACTTCTATATGAAAATGCCTGCTTATTTCAAATTTACTTAGCCCACGGTGAATTTTAAACTATAAGTTAAGAAAGTACAACAAGAGATTATTTGCTCTTTTAGAGATCTAATTTCTGGCGATTTGAATAAATGAACTTAAACATCTGGAGGGGATCTAGCGATAACTACTCATAAGGGTTGCCGAAAACGCCTCGATAGCCCATGATCTGTTTCGCCCTTCTCGGAACTCATCAAGTTGTCGCAGTAGCATTTTTGTGTTATCAGTAGACAACAACCTATCTTGAATATCATACCAACTGAAACAGACGGTAAACTGCTGCAGCACATTCAGAATCATGAGCGAGAGATTTGATAGAATTCCGTTGAGTTTACCGTCAAAACCTGCTTCGTATGCAAGTGAGAATATCTATCGAAATCTATTGGAAATTTTATTGGAAAGCTATCTGCTTCGGCTAAATAAGGTACTTGCGTCCCAAAAGCAGAATTCTTCTGAATCTGAAATTCAGAGTAGACTGAGCTGTTTGAAGAACTCTCAACCTTAGCTGTTAAACGGAGCTACTGCTCTGTCAAACGCGTAATCATTTACGACCGTGATCGAATTCTTACATCTGCAGTTAAAATTCCACTACTTCAGCATGCATCTCCACTCTCATTTACAATTTGGCTTAGCCACTGAACTTGACAGAACAAAGAGCCGGATTCAAGGTAGACAGGCGAGACATTCCCATTTGGATGCAACCACGCATGAATCAATCGGCCCCACCACGCCCAAATACGAATTCAAAACCGGAGATCAGTAGACGATTGATATTGCCTCATAGGCCGCCCCTCATTTACTTGAAAATAGACGTTGTTCGGATCCGTCTGCCGCGCTGCGCACCGCGCACAGAAGCGCAACGGGTAAGGCACTGTGGTTTGATGAACCTATTGCTCTCATTAGATGGAAACCAGGACCATGTAGATAAAGGGAATCGGCCATATCGTTGACATTCCTTTGATGATCGCTTTGCTTTCAGCATTATGATGAGAGATAACCATGTTCTGTCTTATTTATTAATCTATTATCACTGTGTAGTATACACCCGAAGACTTGCACTGAAATACACCCGATGCATCTATGTGATGTTTCCAAGTTTCTGACGAAAAAGTCAGGTTTCAAAGTTCTCATTTCCCAATGAGTCCATTCCAGATTAAACGACCTGCATTACTACTGGGTTTTTCCTTATGTGAACGAGTGTTTGATAATTTACCACGATAGTCCCTTATGTACTAGCTTTGAGGATGAACCAATAAGACACTTGCAAAGTAGAGGCCGTGAGGTGGACTACAAAATCTCTCTGAAGTCTTGTAGTCCGGGACAAGAGTTTCACGGAACAAAACCGGTAAGGGATGGTAAATTAAGGAAAAGCATGACTTTTACCACGTTGTATTAACAGTTGTAACCACAAATTCTGATTGAGATTTTGCTCTGTGAGCTAATCCAGTACTTTCTGGAAAATTAGGACCTATGTACGGCTATTTTATCTTTGTTGGGAATCAACAGCAATGCGAATCCTACGAGTTTCTAGGATAAACCGAACTCCACACCTCTCAGCTAGCTGCAGACTCAGCAGTTTGACTACTAGCTGCGTGATTAACTCACGTTTGAAATATAACGTCACTCGTCATTCTGCCAAACAATTCACATTACGTGATCCCATGATGACTGGTCCCCATCAACTGACGACTACTCGGATAAAATGCCCGTGAAATATATGAGTTGGTCTTGCTGGTAATATGAGGAGAGCTCGAAATTTTAATGTTCGTGAAGTCAGGCTGTGCTGAATAGCAGAGAAGCGCTACAACAACTGCTCCGTCCTTACCAGGAATCACGCGTGGTGGCATCTTAAAACAAAGACGAAGCAGCTGTGCAATATTCCTTTATGATGTACAATGACTTCAATTATAGGACGAAATTGAAATGCCTAAATCTACTCTATCGGCACAATACTCGCCTCATATTGGCACAAGAGAGAAAAGCATTGCACCTTAGCACAGATCACACATGTGAGGATGTCACAGGATGTCAGACGAGAAGCTTTTTAGCATAATTATATTGTATGCATACTATAAGCACATACATCATCATCATCGACCGCTCATGACATCAATGTTCAAAAACGATGCTTCACTACCGTACTCATGGTTGTGCGAGGGCTGGAATACTGCCAGGGCGCCCACACCTAGACTGGAAGACAATTTGTACGTACATAGTAAACTACAGTAGAAACAAGGGAGGAGCGGATTATTTCGATGCTGTCAGTGCAGTGTATGGTTGCGTGCAAAAGACGACTCACTGACGAGCATTCCGTCTTCTGATAACTTTAGTTTGTTGGCGTACAGTTTTATCTTTCTTCGGTCGAAATCTATCGGGGCCAAAACGGTAGAAGTGCACATCAGACTGGATACTCTATCGTTAAACTCGAACCGAAACCAATATGGTGCTGTCTCGACAGCATGGACCGCGTGTAACTGGCTCATTTTTACATGACCACTGATCATTATCGATCCTTGTTCACATTAAACCACTATGATATATAGATGGGTTGACCGACTGTCCCCCAACTTCAGAATTATTCAAATGTATTCTACAACATTTAGTTACTGTTCTTTTGTTGGCAGGAGGCGTTAGTCCCTGATGATTAGTAGGACGTTGGTCTGTTTTCTGAGCTGGGTAACTGGCTTTCAAACTTTGTCACCAGGAGAGGTGACTTACACGAATGTCACATGCATGCAAGCACTTGACATATTTCTTGGAAGTCCGTAAAGCCAGTACCGTACAATTATAGCAACGTCCGAATGTATGTACAACTGTTGCATGCTAGGTAACTTAATTATCATGACGAATCCAAGCGAAGATGAATGTACCCTTATTTGAGCCGGTAAATCTGTCGCAAGCGTTCTGTTGACAGTCCAACTGTAACCAACAATGCACACTGGTGTAGCTGTACATCTCCGTTCAGCGATGCGCCGGTGGGTGATAGTTTAGCGGTGTTGTGTTTGAGCACTATGCCTTTCTGCTAACCGACAATACTGTTCAATTATGGTTGGTCGCTGAGACGCTCAGTCCTAGTGAGCAACTCACGTCAGTATTGGCCGTCAGCTATATGGCTCCCGACCTATATTCTTCGATAACCCTGTTTCCATCGATTCAACAGGAGAACATGCCATTTGACTAGTTTACTTACTGTACTCGGTTATGCGATCTTTTGTACAAAGAATCAGGTGGATTGTGTTCTTTTCATTGCACTGTTATATCTGAAGTTTCATACGCGGTCCAAACCAGAAGTACTCCAGGAATGCATTCTACGTTAGCTGGCGCGCTATTTTTGGCTTTAAGTTCTACCAGGGTTTGGAGCAGGGTGCTCTTATATGGGGAGTACAGTGCAATTCTGATAGATCCCACGAATTTGCCGTCCGAGGAGGGAAACCAATTTAATTTACATTCCTAATATTTTCCCGGTTGCCCATAAAACGGTACCATTCAGTATATTGTAGCTCATGTGTTCATTCTAGATCATTAGTTTCTATGAAAGACTGTTATCCAGCGGCTTTCACGTTAATGTTATTAGCAGGCATAGTGCTGCGGTTAAAACGAGTATACATCACTTTACTACGTAAAGGTAGGCTTTTTCAGGCCGTACATTAGAGCAGACCGATCTTTTGACTCAATCAACTGAGTCTTAATCGGTTGTACTTTCTCAACCGCTCAGCTAACTCCCCTGTGAACAACGAAACAACTCAGAGTTCGGACTGAGACACATCAGTCACACAGCTTTTATGTGCGCTGCTAAGGTAGACCCATACAAAACCGTCTCAGAACTTTCCCCTTGGTATTCGAGTCATGTATATGAGATTGACTGACTGACCACCGGCGAAACCTCCAAAAATCACATCGTTGGCTGCCAACCATATTAGTGGGTATGTTCTATCAAAAAATGGGATCGGGCAAGCGAAGTAACTGACAAGCGCGAATGGCTCTCACTGGATCGATTCGATTTAGTATTCGGCCTGATGTGTAGAGTTCCACTAAATCTTCCGGGGCTGTTAGGCGAATGGCACTCATAACAACAGATGCGACCATTATTCGAGTATTCAACCATGCATCCTTAAGAACGCCGTCTGAGAACATTAAATCTCATTAGCCAACCAACAGCCGTTCTTAATTTAACCCGGTTTAGTGCTTTTTTCACCTATACCCCTTACCGTCCAACATGCTCCCTTGCGAATATTTCAACGGTGCATTCCATTAAAAGCTGCATCTCCAAGTCAGAACTTCATCGCAAACAACTTTAGGCAAAGTTAGGTGATATTCTAATCACGAAACGTGGTCCGATCATAACTTCGAGGAAATGCGGACATTATGGGCATATCTAGAATATACTGTTGATTCACTCACTCCCCTTGTCGGTATTAGCTTCCATTTCTCGTCCATAACTTTAATGTTCCGTGGCCAATCAATCATTTGAAGGGCAACGGCATGACCTAAATTACAATGAAAACTTCTCTGACAACTATCAGTTACGAAGCGTGCATAACTATCGTTGTTGTGTTCCTTTCATTTGTCAAACTGCTTATTGGGCTTGCTCTTCTTGTGGACGCCGTTTCCGGAAAATGCTTTCTTACAATCCAGAAATACTTGCTTTGTGAACAAGAGATTGACTTCTGCCTAATGACGGCTGACTGAAGTGCCATATTAATCAAGGACGGACTTGTTGGGGATGTCAGCACCCCGAAAAACCGTTTATTTCCGAGTTATTGCTAAATTATTTTTCTAAAATTTTGAATTTTTAAATTTCGCTCCTTTTCCGCCATGCTGCACCTCAATCCAAAATGATCGCGCCGCTTTTCTATTGGCTAGTTGTACTTTGTGTGAGCTAACTGAGTTATCGCTCCCCAAAGTTACCCATAATATATATAT
>NW_008751676.1:2506096-2510402 GCF_000715545.1 Opisthorchis viverrini
GGTCTTCTCTCTGCGCTAGAGGGGCTCGCATCATAGCTGGAGAATTGTGCGCTCGTTCTCAGGTCGCGTATAGCCGTTCATGGTACCCACTTCCGTACACAACAGGAATGTGCTTGGAACTACATAAGAAATCATATGGTGCTAAGGAAGCCGATGGAGGGTCGTAAGTAGCATCTAATGCTTCCGTGATGCTGTTCGCAATGAAGATCATCTTTTCTCATGAGATTATGTTCTCCCGTCACCACGCGACTGACCGTTTTCTTACGTATCTTTGCAGTGTTTTTGGTTCTACAGAAATTTTACCTGGAGCCATTTCGTACGGGACTCACGTCAATACCAAATTCTCACTCAAACACCCAAAAAATCTCACGTGACGTGCTGAAACTGCACAAGAGTCACAAGGATGGACACATTCTTTCATTGCTTTGCTGTTCAATATCACGCAAAGTTTTGATTAAGTTTGTACGATATGCCCTTCCAAGTTACTTAGTGCCTGAAAACCCACCATCCCGGTTACCCAGAAAGTTGAAGATGCAGTTTCCGATTTGTATTTATCACGCCATCATGCCTGAAGCATTTTTATTGGAGTTGAGACTTGGACAGTGTGTACGATCCGAGGCATTTTCGCGCTGAATTATTAATCATTGGGAGAGGGCATTCGGTTTACGATGTAATTTATCCACTTGTGTTACAGCTTCACCCTAGTCCCCGCTTCAAATGCGGTCCATTGGTTGAAAGTGCTGGGAATTTCGCATTACTTGATATTGTTAAGCAATAAATTAAGAACGAATGATAAGTCATCTCCGGAGGAGCTGAGGGAGCCTAGGTCCTGTGAGCTGCAGTTGTATTAGAATTTTGCCGGTGACCACATAGCATATATATGCAATGAACATTTCCGATGATTCGACCGTCAAGAATGACATTTATCAAGGACGGATGGCTGACACTGAAACATTTTTAATGTGGCTAGCCAAAGACTGATCGACGTACCATCATGCTTCCTGTGGTCGGTGTGAAAGTCATGTGTATCCTGTCACTTGCGCGCGTGTTTGCATGTTACACTTCACGTCTGACCTTGGGACTGAGTTGCCCCGTCATGTGCAGTCTGTTGTGCTTGTTTGTCGCTTTGTCATGGTGAAGTAGGCCGGACCAAATTGCAGGTAACTCGACATTATCAGCCATGTTCATCAGCGAATGCGTCATGGGAATAACAACTGATTCATCATAGCGTAGGCAACCAGGTTTTTTGCAGTAAATACATATTATCAAAGGTGACTCGACGGTTCTCAGCGAACTGAACAACCTGGAGTGTAACTCAGTAATTGCGCTCCATGCATTAGCTCAGTCCCAAGGTCTGGTGTGAAGCCTACGCATAGTGTAACATACAAAGGCAAGTGGCAGGACATACGAATTTTACACTAAACACAGTTCAAATGACGGCATGTTGACCAGTCTTCATTGTTTGACAAAGGCAATCCTCACCTGTAGAATCACCGGGCAGTTTCGTTGCATGTATCGGCTGCGTAGCCACCAGCATTTTTAGTACTAATAAGTAACAAAATAATGGAGAATAATAACGGCGTGATGAAATGTATGAAAACAGTTCAGTGGCTGTTTGTTTCTGTACGTATCAGTTGTTCTCCCTTCATCGGATGAAAGGTGGGCAATTGTTGAGTTAGCCGCCTCATGGATCAGCACAATCGGGACCCATGAACATCAATGTCTGGATCCTTGGTCGTCGGTCGCGTCTGGTACAACTGAGGATGGGTTGTAGATCAACACAAGGAATGTTGGCGACATAAGAAGTTATTCGGGGAATTGCCCATAGTCTGAGGCTTTTCTTTAAAGCACACGGAACAAGATAGTAGGATTATTAAAAGTTACCACAGAATTTTCATTCAATCACATGGAATGCATTCATTTGTTTAGCGAATACACCCACTCCCGAAGTTTGTTGACGTTTCTGCTACACACACAGTGCAAGAATGTCCTATTTGAAGTCTGCATGAGTGAAATATAAACAGGCCATAAATACGGCGAACAACTGCTTTGGGTTTGGAATCTGACTAAGTCGAATGGAAGCTTGGCACACGAAAAGAACTTCAGTTGGTGCCTTATACATCCTCATCATCCTCATCATCGTTGACAGCATAACATCAGGATTCAAAGCCCGTTGCTTTGATACCGTGCGTACCCTTTGGTTCAATTACAGAATTTCTGGCAGTCATAATTTTCTGACAATGACGGCCGTTCTCCGTTGAACATGGGCGCTTTTTAACGTTTGGAAAATTTATTCTACGTTTGAGTTCTTTGCGGCAGGCTCAATCTTTCCAGGTAGACAACCCACCCGGAAAATCGTGGGACACCCTGAAAAATACCAAGGCTACGGTTCTCACATTTCAGCGTTTTTTACGAAGTTGCTCAACCAGTCGGATCTGTTCGTGTGATATCCCATAGGTACCCGGTTTGTCCGCACTAATTCGACCCCAAACCATATTTTCAGAACGAATGATTTTAGTTCTCAATTCTGCGCACATAAAAACGCTCTTGTCACCATATTTTTCCGTTGATATCTTCAGTGATTGGAATCCACACCTGCCCTTTGCTCCGATCTTTACCATTCATTCTTTCCTCGCTTTGCACAACCCCAGTGGGGTTGTAACATCAAGCAATGCAAGTATCATTTTGCATTATCATCCTTGATATAGTTCGCAATGGTATTCCGTCATTGAATTGACTGGACAAAAATACTTTGCATCATTTTTTGACTTGCAGACAAAAAGTAAACTTTGCTTTGCCTGTGGACACGTGAACGCTCCATTGATTTATGCAGTTGTCGCTTCACCCTCAGGTCTTCTTTGGCCTACACTACTCAGGGATGTGAACTGATCTGAGCGTAGTATGCGACGTATTTTGTTTGGCTACTCTCCGTTCATGTATTCAATCTACTGTTGTCCTGTTGACAGAATTTTAGTTTATGAGGTCTCTTCTACATCATATTAACGGAAGCTGTCGTGAGGTTCTTCCTTCAGAGAGGTATCTTTTCATGATAGTTCTACAGTATGCGTGACGCCTTTATCAAGAAGGTTTCAAATCACATGCAGTTATATCACCAGTAATATAGATCCAAGCTGACGTAAAGGAGCCATAGCGATAACCTCTTTCTCGATTACACAACATCAGATAGAGCGATCTATATACACGCCCCCACCATTCACACTATACAAATAACACTAACACTGGTAAGCTCGTACAACTCATGAAACTCGATGGATAGTGTTATCCGGAAAGTGCGTCATTTTGGTGATAACACGAGGCACTACAATAACTGATGAGACTCGTTTCATAAGATGTTCCACTTTTTCATCCGCAGATACTGTGGTGATACCTTGTTTTCTAACTACCGTCGTCTCATGGAACTTTCATGGTGCCACGTACGGAGCCATATACATGACCTTGAAATATTTCTAGAATAACACAGTAAAACGAAGCAACATCTTCTCAGACGAAAAGGAAAGGTTCGTAACTGCGTCATATCCCTCCCGCTAAAAGTGTCACTTTTGAATAATAAAAAAACTGCAACATGACAAAGTTCAAGCAATGTGGAGCACACAAAATCCGCGGTTACAAGCCTCAACGTTTGTCCAACCATCCAGGAGTCACCGGTACGATATTGGATGCCCCGATGATATTGCGCGCACCGAAGTAAACATTCTGGACAGATCCACACGAAGGAACTGGAATACTGATATTACCTTCCTCATAATTTACGCTATGCACCTTAACAGATTCTCCTTCGAAAACCATGACAAGTGCTTCCTCCAATTTCTTGTCAGTATTGTCTTGCGTTTCCCAACTGACACGTAGGCGCGTTTTGCGACACTTGCTTGTCGGAAGCATGAGAATCGTCGGTGCTGCGCCGAAGAAAAGGAAAGATACAAGAGGGAATTTATTCCACTACATTAGACTAAACATTGATGCCTCTAAAAAACCAATGAAAACAATTCTTGACTTGGTAAATGTCACGGCGTACCTGAACACACAAGAAAATTCTTACAACCAAACAAGTGCCTAATTGGTTGCTTGTGAAGGAAACGTTTTCGTTACGAAGTTGGGTTGTTGTGACTGAGCAAGAGAACTTCCACACTAAGTTTCGATAAACAGCTCTCCCGATTGCAGATTCGTGGAGGGTCTGAATATTTGAGGCAAAAGTTATTTGATCTCCTCTCTCCATCACTAACTCATTGAAATTACTTTTTCATAGCCTGTGCGCGGCGTATATATATATATATATATATATATATAT
>NW_008751676.1:2510631-2534826 GCF_000715545.1 Opisthorchis viverrini
TTTGCCGTCACAAGCGCTCATTTGGAGAGCGTCACAGTGTTTAATTCATTTGGGCTGTAGCATATCGGTTCTCGTGTTTGTTTTGCAAAGTGCAGTTTGTTGATGATAGTTTAGCCCACAGGCTTTCAAATGGGCAGCCAACTCCACAATGCCTAGATTCACATGACCCCCAAATGATCTTAGACAGCCAATGGAACAGAGCAACCCGAAAACAATCACCATCAACCTTCAGTGGTTTTCTAACCGGACCACCCAGTTTGGCGAGAAAATCAATGACAGAATTTGTGCATTCGGAAGCAGGCAAACGTGTTCACAAATAATCCAGTTTGTGCTAATATGGCTGTCATCACTTACCTGCTCTCCATCTCCTTTCGTTCGGATATCAGGGGCAAAACAGGAGACAGCTTGTTTGTGCGGTTCAGTGAGCACTTTGGAAGTCATGTGTTTCTTCTATATTTTTACCGCACTTCATGGATTATCAACTTGGCCCTACTCCACAAAGCCTTACCAAATGACATATCTTACGAGGTGAATTTCTAGGCAAGGAAACTACCAAACTAAAAAAAACTCAGAAACTGGCCCAACCACATGCATCTTGTTATTACTCAATTTTAGGCAGAGAGCATTTTCACATGTTTTCGGTACCGGCCAGCAAAAGCTAGTAAATGGAATGCCCATCAGTTGAAATCATTGCACCTTTCCAGTCATGTAACACAATTATACGTTGCTCATTACTGAATACAACAGTACTCTTTGAAATAAGAATGGTGAGACCGCTAAGTTACCGTAGATGAGCGGGCTGGGCTTAAAAGCTGTAATGAACACAATGAAGACGGTCTTATTTCTTCAGAAAACTGCTGAGTCAAAAAGCAGTATACAAAATATTCCGCAGGATTCAGTGCTTCAACGCTTCAAGTCTGTAAGACACTTTAATTCAACGAATGAGAATTCCTTTTGAGCTGAAGAATAAATTGAAACTGGAGTTTGGAAACAAACATAGAAGCTCTGTTAATCTATTTTTCATTTGTATGACAGTACTATGAAGAATCCATTCTGCTTCACTTCGACCATTGTGTCTTATCGGCACTCGGGCAGACAAAATGGTCCAAACTAACATGATATACTGACCGTCAAGAAGCCCTGTTTGAGTCACACTGAGAATCTCTGGTGAAAATTGGCACGAGTTTGTATACACTAATAAATACTCTTGGAGGGGCAAAGTTATTCCAGCCACTCTTGGGAATGACCCTCTTGAGACAGGGAAACGTTGCATTAAGTCATGGCGGACAAGGAAGTTTCTATGACATTTTCTTTGAGGCAAAGTATTGTGTAGTTTTCTGACGGATTGGGCCATAAATCAAATCTCAATCACTGTAATGGAGATCAAGCTTCATCTGGGACAAGTGAAGTTTTATGCCACGATTTCCTCGCACGATTTTATCTGTATCGCTTTGTGATCTATGCTTATCCTCATTATCAGGGAAACTCAGTCCTGAGTAGAAAATACTTCATTCTGATCACCTAGAACATATTTTGTTGGTGAAATCCATTCGACCAGGAATCAATTTCCGACAGTCCTTCTGTATCCGGAACAAATCTTTTTTACGGAAATGAAGTGATTCAAACTGATACCGCTTGGCGTTGTGGCGACCAGCTGGCAATACTCTCGAATTATTTCCTAATCTGTAACAGTGCGGTTCTCTCCAAACTTTGCTTACGGTGAGACCAGGTTGTCTCTCAAAACAGGGGGATCATTTCTTCCTTACAATCTAACAGACATTGACGGTGTGATGAACGGCAGACTCTACACCAAAATTCGTTTCTACAGACTAATTATAGTGAGAGCCATATCAGTAAAGTTTCTCAGTACATCACTTTAAGGCTTTTCGTGGGAAGAAACTGATGTGGAATATATTTGTCATTCGTGTTGCCTCACCAGTGTGCCACCAGGACGGTTCTTGACGAAATCTTATTCGTGCGTCATAAAAGCTGGATGGCTTGAATTCGCATATTCCAGTAGCAGGAAGTGTACTTTCCCCCAGACAGAAAACTACTCAATAAATAAATTAGTGGTTTGTTATTTATAAAGGGTGCGAATTTTCCAAACTGATCGATTGTGCTGTAGCAAACTTTCACTGCAACCACAATCTCGAATCACAATATGAAAGGTACTCATCGCGATTCAAAAACATGTCCCATGTAGTAACTTTGTTAAAAAAGTGTTCTACTGAATTTGCTATCCTTGGCAGATGGGTTGTATCAAGGTGGAAAAAGAGACTTTCAGTTAGTTTCGCGACCTTCTTCAGGAAGAAGTAGTTCAGTTTGTTGCATGAGTTAATGCCTCTAACATAAAGTTCCACTAAATCCTAGAACGCCGGACCGAGTCGTGCCATAACTTTCGACTAGTTTGGGTTTCCTATCAGAACCGGCTCATTATTTCATCGGAATACGGTGCGAACTGTCTTTCCTCGAAATTCCCCCGCTGAGTTCCAATTTTCTCCCCTAAATTTAACCGTTCCAAGGCACAACTCGATGTTCTGTTACAAATTAACCCACACGGTAAACTGGTCACAAGATTAACCTGATTCTGGTTGTTTAGGATACTCTTGGAGCACTTGACATGCTCCAAAGCATCATTATCTGGGTGTTCTCAACCAAATTTATTAAAAATCACCGCCAGCTGTTGGTTTACTGATCATGCGTGAATTTATGGTTAACGATAAGTAAGTAGGTGATTCAACAGCATGGGCTTACCTATGCTAGATGAGATTTCAACTTGAAATCGAAGTCAATGTATGCTAAAATGCCGAGGAATGTTGTACGATCGTTTCATTCTTACTGGAAATTATCAGTCTGGTGCATCTGAGTGAAAACCTAACCTTTCGGTCACGACTGGCTGAACAGCAGGTTGATCTCACTTAGAGAGGACATAGTGCCATTCATCCTTCGACCACAAAAACCAAATCAAGCGATCACATATTGATTGAAAGTACTATCAGGTGAAACTCTTGCGAGATAGTTTGAGGAGATCTAGGAATTCTCAACTGAGATTTCGTCGTGTAAGCGAAACCAACCTATACGGAAAAACCGAGGAGCATTTTACAGCTGTTTCATCACCACTGGGAGCCAGTAGCAGCGTACAGCTCACAAAACACCAAGAAGTTTTTAAACCCACAACCTCCTTGTTGGTAATTTGAACACTTAAACGTTCGGAATGAACCGTGTGTGGTCAAACAGTGGAATATGAAGCCGAGGAAGCAGAACAGCCCCGAAAAGGATGACGCATGATCAATTATGAATGCCTGTTAATGCACGACAAAATACTGTAAGAAGGAGACAAAATTTTACGTGAGTAACCACCAGCGCATGGTAAAAACCAGCACCAGGGCAGAAAATTCATTTACTATCAGAGATTTTCAATGACGAAGGTCACTCAGGACAGGAGATACAACTGCTGGGAATCCGTGAAATTTTCAACTACACGATTTCACGTGGGTACAACAACTTGTTGGTTGCGGAACAGCCGACCTGGGTGTTCTAGATGCGGCACAGACATCTACTAAACCTTCGCTTTATGACTTTCAGACCAGTTTACATCTATTTTGCAGTGAACTAAAGAGGGAAATGAAGTAGTCCAGAAGGATGGCATGTCCACCATTCTCGTACCAGTATATTAGGCTCTGAGATAAGCTTCTATCTTCGTGGGATAGAACCTCATCAAAACATTGGTTGTTGGTCGAAATTTTCCATATGGAAACAAGTTTACAACAGTAGAAAAGTTCAATTTACTTGTTTGAAAATGGAACAAAATGGCTGATCCTTTAGGGTATATCAAGAATGACATTTAGAAGAGACTCAGCCCCACTTTCAAAAACAAGAGACCATAAGAGAACACCTGTTTTAGAGAATTCAAGTCAAGCAACACGGGGGACTTGGTATTTTATTTGTGTCAACTTTTCTCATCAGAATAGGATATTTTAAACATTATTTGATTCCGATTGTACATATTCTTGAAAAAACAGGTCTTCACTTAGGAAAAAAATAACCAGCTCCAGCTAGCAAGATGATTAGTTCTATAAATTCGCACACACTTTGACAGAGTGAACCTGCTCTGATATAAAAAAACGTGGTGTAGTTTACGCAACAATATGTATATTTACCTTTTGGTGTGAGTATTTTTTCAGGGGCGGAGAAATTCCCGGCGAATCGCCCTCCCAAAATGGTTTGTACCCTGTACTCATAGAGAGTATTGGGTTTCAATTCATCAACTGTCAGCTGTCTTGCTTCGGTAACGTAGTAAAACTCTTCTGATTCATCGTTACCATAGGTCGCCTTTTGTGTGATGTTAAACGATATTTTCGAACAAGTTCCGATCCCAAAGGGTTCAACATCCCAAGTCAATATGTGCGCCAATTTCTGTGTGTGAGCAATCACCTTTACCTTGGTTGGAATTGGGACTGCCACAAATCAGATTAAAACACAAAAAATAACTGGCTATAATCATGAATAGGATACGGCTAATGACAATCTATTAGCAGCAAGGTTAGAGTAGTATAGAACGGTGTCATTTCTGAACACATGTGATGATGAAAATGATGATGAATGGTAGGGGATGATAAAACTTAAAGATTAAACGGAAATCGAACATCTAAATGTAGTTATCTACAGAAAATCGCCTTGCTGTTACGATGAACACAACAGCCGTTTGTTCTGCGTGAACAAGCCCTTTTGATTTCTGCAATCTTTTAGCTGTGGGGAAGCAGTTGTATGACTGGATCACCCCAAATATTATTATGAGTTAACTCAGTTGCGTTAACTCATTTCACACGGTGTGCGTCACTGTCTCAGAGTGATCTAGTTTTTTGTGTTACATGTATTTAAAAAAACAGTAGATTGTGCTGCATTTTGGTAAAACAAATTTCGCCTTCTTCATGTGCTTTGAAAAACGCATTGTCTGAATGGTTCACTTTTGCTTTAAGGGCATTTAACGTGACGTCAGTATCCTTGCTTTGGGTTTCATACCATGTCACAGCCTAGTTTACATCCGTTTCCAAATGATGGTCCATGTTTATGGCTCTTTTGCCAAAGTCGCACATGGTACCCCTCCAGAGGTTTTATAGATAATGACTGGAAATAACTGTGCTTCACAAGGAGATCTACTTCTCAGTTTCTCCTGTTTTATTAGGACAGTAAAATCTTGATGTATTTGGCGAACATTGTAGTGGGAATGTTTAAACGCTCGTACTTAGTAGAAGTGACCAGACTAAATGATCATAACTTTGTATGCAAAAATATCGTTGCCTCTCAAGCTGAATCAGTTGTTGCTGGTAAATACACCAATAACGAGTTCCCTTTAGCGCTCTTAGTAATATCTATATGGAAAAATATCTTATATCTCGAAAGCTGGTCGGACCGAATGTAGCAATAATCTTCGCACTAAACATCCGGTTTAGGGTCTTGAAACAGATCATTAAACGAGATCACAAACTAGAGATTCAGTTGGGTCTCCTGTGAAAACTAAATCAGTTTGAAATTGATTGTATCCATCCAGGTTTATCAATAAGCATTGAATTCTGTCAACCGTATTGCTCTAATTGCCCTAGAAAGATGGCGATTCCAAGGTTGGTCCGTGTAAGACACCCAGCTTTGGATTAACGTCCGAAACTTTACGACCTTATCTCGATTGACTCGAATAAATTTGGACCCATAACAACCTTGATGCACAATTTAGGATGCACTGATATTTGATCACAGGATTTTAGAGTACTTTTGTTGTACTTTGTTGTAATTATGCGAGTAGCTGAGCTTGTTATTTGTCCACTCTTAAAAATCCCGAGCCAGTCCGCGTAAGATGCGGTTGCCTTCCCTTGGAAGGATCAGCTGAGAGAACTCACATTTGGTTAGATAGAGTGAGAGCAGAAGACAGGTAGGAGTAGGCCTACACTTTGTGCAATCGAAACGTTTCCCACTGGACTACCTCCATAAAGTCAATTTCATGGACACAATATAAGGAGGCGAGAATTTGATTGTCAAACGTTCTGTAATAGACTGTTCAGCAGTGAGATTCGCTTAACATTGTAGTCTGTCAAGCACTGCCTAATGGTTCCCATATAGATGTGAACATAAATTCATGCGCATCAGTTCTGCATCTGCCCCAATTAGAGTAATCATTAAGCTAGTAGTATTGGTTGCGGTATGAAGTAGGACTGCTGGTCGTGAAAGATTGATCTGCACAAGTGAGACATGGCTTGGAAAATTCGTATTTGTATTTTCGTGTCAAGAAAACTTACTCGAATGGCTTTCCATGGGGATTCGAAGGAAAGGAGAACGTCCAGCCACATTTTTCACGGTAACATAGACTTGTAGACGTTCGCTTGTGGGTAAGTTAATTTGGACGAAAGGTTTGGCGCGTAGCTCTGTATAGCTTAGTAGGCTACCAGAATCTGTTGTCCATATCTGCACAGTAAAGATCTCAGGACTTTCAGAGCTGTATTCGGTCCAGTTGAATACCACTTTATCGGGCTGAATATCTAATGCTGACAGCGGGATTTCCTTCGGAACTGTGTTTAAAATTTAAGGTGAAACCCCTATGATTAATACATATAAGTACTTATTCACTGGTTTGTTTGATCGAGAAATACGCATTGACTTAACTGAAAACATGAAACTCTGTGCTGAGATATTGTCTAGATCGGATTGCCCCACTTTCCATCAGCCACACTGCGTGAGGGGTCTAGAACACTACATAAAGACATGACGATAATTCTGTCATGCAACATTGGGATTTATCGTCGTACTTTCTATTCGCATTTACAATTCTAATTTGAGTTTTCTGCAACTTTTGTCACAGATACGCCAAATTTTCCCATAAATAAAATTCTACCATATTCTTGTAAATAGTTTTCTGAGAAGGTGGCGACCTCCACAGACAGGTGCGTCATGGTCAGCAATCCGAAAGTCTTGCTCTGACTTTAGGAATACACAAAAACGTCACCAACTATTACAAGCTAGCAGAGTAAACGTTCGTTTGCGAAGCCAAAACGTGTAGGAAAAAGAGCAGTGGAAGTCCCTGGGAATAAGTTTTCAGGGTATCTGATGAAATAGAAATTTGGACAGCCATGCAATGAAGGCAGCAACTAGGATAACGGTGTGCCACTGTTGGTATAAATATATCGTCTGCCAGTATCATATAACAGTGGAATGTCTGGTCTAGAAAATCTTAAATCAGGGAGACATCAGCCGTGAAACAGAAAACGTTGTTAGTCCGTAGTATATCTGCCATTCAGTTGTCTATGTATACTCATTTTTGATCAGAAGGGCCCCGCAGTATGAACGACCCACCAATTTATAAAGTTCATGGCCTAAAGAACATGACCTATTAAAAGGAGTGAAATATCTATAGTAACAGAGTCGTCTTGATAAATCCATCTCGCTCGTGTCTGAATTACTGACATTATACGTCTACTAGACCAGAACGGTGCTTCGGAAACGCTGTTTCCAGTGCAAAATGATCACACCTGTATTCCATATTACTAATACTGTAGTAATCCACACTGTGACTCTTACAGACCCTGCCGTCACCATGAGTGTCAGATGCGGATAGAAGCGACCGTCGCCTTATCAGTTCCAGGAGTGATTCTATTTGCCACCAGTCCAGGCTGGCTTGTCAGGAAGCGTGAGACTCAGGGTTGATTCTGCACAGCCTCAAGTAGTTCCTTGCACTTTGCAGATAGAAAGTGAGTGCCCAGCAGTGTGACAGAAAGCTGAAAGATAGACCAAGACCTTGGTATTTTCCTGCAAAGATTGCGGAAGCTATCTCACAATACAGTTGGCTCTTCCNCCTTACTTTTAGTTTCAAAGACAAAAATTCTCAGAAGGGAATGGTCGAACAAACGTAGGGTCATCCATAGTGCACACTGTGGATTGTTCCCAATTGGCCTAGACAGTATTTGGCAGCCTAACTGATGCGCTAAGCCTGCTCACTTATTTATCTGGATATCTGGCAACCATCACGATTTCTGATCCTCCAGGTTATGGCAACAACGCATTTTAAGCGTCATGAAACTTTCCTTTGATGGTGTCAGAGCAACAGTCGCTGGGACACACAGACATCGATCAACTTCTCGCTTGTGAGACACCCTCAGGGAAGTTGCCAAATGAACCACACAGAGGTGATTATCAACGATATTCAGTCAAGCAAGGATCCTTCTAACCCCTGCACACCTTGCCGCAGCGGCTTCTGGAGATCCAGAAGGGCTCAGCCGGAATTGAGTGGAGAGTGATGGGGTAGTTAGGTCAACCACTGTGCTTGTAATTTGAATTCATGTTTCTGATACACAGCACACATCAACACCCAGCGAGTCCATTGTGAGAGCAAGAGAAAATTGTTGATCTGCTAGCTTCGGAGTGCAAAGATTGAAGCAGGTCAGATGGATTAAAAATTAAATTAAGCTTTCTTTGGACGTCAGCACCTAGCAGATCTTGTTTGCAAAACCGATGGAGGACGAAAGGATTCATCACTGCTAACTGAAAATGCCTACAAGTGGATAGTTAATCATGGGCTAGAGGAATGAATAGTAAAAAGCTTAAAAGAGAAGTAGCCTGTTTTTGCTTACCCACCCAGCTGTATGCAACGAGTAAGGCGATTCGGCTGATGACACAGCTTGACGGCCTAGGTAACATGGAATTATGTGATAGTGCAGGTATCGTGGCTGTACTTGGGCGCCCAGTTCTAGACTGACGACAACAGGGGGTCCTTGATCAAAGCCTTTGATACAGATGCCTGACTGCAAGGCAGCGGTATTTGACAGACAGTGTAGGTGCATTACCGTTTTTAGGGAACAAGCCATCGCACACTCCAATCTCCAAACGAGTGGGTCAGAAGATTACGTTGGTTAAACCTTCAAAGATCGAACAACCTGGTATGACAGACTACGACTGTCTCACGGGTGCCCTCCGGTATAGATTAAAGGACCATGGAGACACATACAGCCTCACGCCACAGGTTGTTCAGTCTCTTCGTAGCGGATTAAAAACAACCTTTCAGACCAATTCGCAGTCTAGCTCATCGAGTACGACCTGAAGGAATTCCCAGATAAGTGTCAATATTGTGAATAAATTCGGCAAAGAACCTGCTTATTATCGAAGGTTGGGGATTCGAAATTTTATCCGAAATAATCTATGCTTAATCGTTGCATGGTTCTAAATATAGGGGACTCGAGGAGCTGAGATTTTGTTCGAGTGAGGTCACAGTGGGAACTACCTAATCAGCGATTTTTTGCCTATCGTATTCTGGTGTGTTGCTAATTTTGATGTGATTCAGAACCACGCTGAATTGTGTATGACTAAGGGAATTAATGGACTAAATATGAAGTTTTATTGACCTACTAACACATTTACACTCACCACGCGGCGTTTCGACGACCAGCTGATCCGTGAACGCTTCGTAATCCATAGCGTTCGCGTAACGTTGAACTTTGTAACTGTAAAACATTCCAGGTTCAAGGTCAAATAAAAGGAGTTCTTTTGATGGAACGGTGTACAACTCGGGTGGTGCGAAACCGGTCATTTTTCGTCTGATCAGACGAAAATGGTTATCTTGGCAGGGGGATTTTTCACTGGTCCCACTGATGGACCAAGTGATGTGATGGCCAAAGTTGTTTTCCATACTGAGAATATGGAAGCCCTCTTGAGTTGGTTCAACTGAAAAGACTAAAATGGGGTAGAATGCAAGAATAGTTGTATTGATAACCAAAAAATGGAATCACTAATTTTGCATAATTGTTCACTGGTGTAGGATATAGGTCTATAATAATTTGCGGACCTTCTAGCCTTTTCTGAACGTTTTTTCTAACTATCCTCTCAGATGAAGTTATATCCGACTGTGTGACACCAAAATTGTTGGTTGTTCTTTGGTTTCGGCTGCTAGGCAGTCCCGCTCTTGAGGAAGAAACTACCTTAACTAGACCACTGAATTCAAAGCAAGACATGGAACGAAAACCGGCTGGAAAGCAGAATGGTATAGAAAGAGAAATAAATTCGAATAACCAGGGTTTACGAAGACTATATCTAAAGTGGCCTATACACAGAGTGCTATTTTATGGGTAAGTTCCGGATGCTGTTAGATGAGTGAAACTCTGGTTTTCAATCAGAATGAGGTCATGTCATTTGATGTTGACACCTTCCCAGTTATCAACAGGCCTTGTCATATGCGCAGCCAATTTGGGTTTAGGAGTTCTCGACTATTAAGCACTCAACTGTCTGCTTCCTATTGACTGGAATCGACCAACAAGAGTGGACAAAGGATCGGCCAGCAATCGTTGCACAGAAAGGTGTAAACCTGACTGCTGGAATGATGGCAGTTGATGAATGCTCGAACCCCACCTACGTGGTTTGCCCCTCAGGCCTTACGACATGCTGTTTTGGGTTATTTTTGTGATCGACCAAATGATAATCACAAGTCTTTTAGTCCTCTTTTTGCATTGTTTTTCCTATACAGGTTGAACTTCCTACGTGCAACGGTAACAGGTTTATCGGAGGAAGGCCTTGCAACTGGGGCGATTTTGTACACTGAATGATTTTGCTGCACCCCAAAGGCTGCTGCGGTATTGTAGTGGCTATCCATCGCCACATCCTCTGACCAGGGGTGTCTCACATTCATTCACAAGGGTATCTTTTCGAGATCTTCTTGTCCTCTCCCTTCCAGTCCGTGAGGTGTTGAAACGAATAAACCACAGGAGATTTATGGGAGCTCTGTTAAAACTGTCTTGTGGATATGTGGGTGGGATCTAAGTTGCAACACAGTACCAGTCTAAATTAGACACAGATGTAAGCAGTTGGGCTTCCTAGTAGGCAAAAACGATTGCCAGACTCTGAATTTATTCAAAGGACAGCATTGAAGACAACTTATTCCAATTAACATCAAACTGGAAAATATCCCTCAGAGGGATACTCTGTCACAAGTCTATCGAAACCAGATTTTTGGTAGACTAATTCATCAAGTAGTCTCATAATCAATCATTCTAGGATACTTTGATCCACTTACTAGTTTGCTTCAGTTTCGGAAATGCGTCTCGTGTCAGTCATAAACTGGAGACCCATCATCATAATCACCATCATCATCATCATTACCATCATCATAATCACCATCATCATCATCATCATCATCACCATCACCAACACCATCGTCATGGAAAGCTTCAACACGCCATCATGACATTACTGCTAGGTAGGAATGATGGACGCACGCTGGCTGGGATACTTCAGAGGAAGTCAAACCTCGACAGGACAGCGATTAGAATCCTCAACTGAAGCCTTCGGTTGACAAACCTAGCCACAAAGCGTTGTCGTTTGATAGGGTATACACGGTTTTAGAGAACACATTACCAGACACGTTCCAACCCCCAACCTGGAGGACCAGAAGGCTGTGTTCGTCAGACCTGTAACCACTGGCCAAACTAGCGCGAAAGGCCCTTTTAGTGTGGCACGGACAAGTATGGTTCAATCGATCACGGGGTACACAAACCATCACATCAAGGTAAGTCCCAGTCTCTTAGTGACGGAATTTGACGATCGCTGATCTGACGAACTCCACTTTGTATCTGTTCCCTCCAGTTCGTTCTCCTTTGTGCTTCCATTTCGATGTCAACAGCTCTTAGACCAAAGCATCCAGACATTGAAGCCTTTGTCTGCCATTTCTTTGTGGTCAGTTGGCCACAAAAAAGCTGTTTTGGAATCCTATTCCTATCCACTCGGCAAATATTCCCCACAGGCGGTTGAATATAAACATACAGAAATCAGGAATAACTTGATGGCTTCAGGCAAATTCAGTCATAATGTACACTGTGAAATAATTAAAGAGTTGCTCGGGATAAAAGATCACCCACAAGGTGCTGCGACAGGGAGCTGAAACCTGAGCACCTAATGAAGCTAGACGTAATATCCGTGAGTACATGCGTTGGCGAATACCTGGGACAGCATCGCAATTGGTAGACAAATTACACGTTGAAGCAGTCAACATGCACAAACCTAACAGCCAACTGGACTAGCCAGTGCAAGCATGGTGGCGCAAAAATGCGCAGCCTTTTGGACAGCGATATTGTTATGTAGGTAGATAAACTTACGGGAATTTTCCGTGACTTTCACGTGCGCATAGTCCGAACTATCGACCACATTTTTTATTGCCAAGAAGAAATGTGCACCCCGGTGGGGTTCCTGGCTGGGGAATTGGTGAGAAAGTTCTCTGAGTGGTTTCCAAATAGCCTTCATCTCATGTCCGTGAATAAGTATCACATGAACCAGTTCTGAAACCGTGTTGGTTTTGAATTGGCTCTCCCAGTTTACGTTCCAAACATTATTGCTGGCTCTGATGACTGGTGGCAGGGGTGTTCGGATTTCTGAGAAGATGATTAAGGAAATGAGCCATGTTGAGTTAGAGTCACATGTATTTATTCTGGTTTACTAAAACTGGGACCAAAATCCCAATTTTCTATGGGCAAACCTGGTACACTCTCAGTACGCCTCTTCTGTTATGCAGCGGTCAACTCGTTAGTTCTAATTCTCATTAAAATGCCGATAAAAGTCATATGCACGCGGTGTCTCGTTTTAGGGATTAGTGGGATCTACAACTGAGAACTCACGAATGGCGCAAAGGCAACTGGCTTGGGAAATCTTTATGGTCTGTTTAATGTTTAATGGTAAAGGAAATCCTGTTTCTACTCCATCTTGAGGTTCCCACCGAATATGCGGTTGAAACACGAGGTTTTGCGCTTTTACACGAAAAATAGTTGGAAAAAGATGTAGGGTGTTTCGAGTCTTTTCAAATCTGGCTTCATCCCCCCGATAACTACATACAAAGCCTTACTTACACAAAGCCTTTTTCGAAATGTGCTTCTCTTGTGATGCACAATTTTTAGGACTTTCTTTAGTAGTAATATAAGAATTAGATTCCAAGTTGGCTGGTTTCTGTAAAGTATTTGCCCAGATCGGTTCCAGCTTACGGTTTAAACTCTTCGGCCACTTTAAAAGCATGTTGCCAGTTGGTTGAGAAATGTCATTCAAGTGCACGTTTTTCTTCAACGATCCCTTTCAACTCAGATTGTTCTTCACGGAACCAGGTGACAGTCCCAATGCAAACATTTAGGGCCTTTCGTTTCCCATCCAAATTCATTCTACTGTGTCTGGATGAAAAAGGAACACATTTAGGTCGCTTCTCCCTCACTTTCAGTTTAAAAATATCATAAATGAGAGATTCAGATGAAATTCAGAACGAGGTCAATTCGAAACTACATATTTATCGCAGCACTCGTATAGCTGAGTGTTCAGGTAGAAAAAAGGTGTTGGGGACTGGGAAATAAACCTACCGGAGAAGACCCGAGAAGAACGAACTGGTGGATGGACTGTCCAGTGTATTCACCAGTCCGGTAATTGAGTTTACGGCCCTAATTTCGTGAGCTGGGACTCCAACACTTGACTGCATACATGCCCGCAGCCAACTCCGTGCTGTTTGACTGTCCACTTGGATAAAACTCACAGTGGTCAAATAACGAATGTGCCTTATTTTCCGTGGCCGTTTTTGCACTAACGAAATATATTGCTGATTCACTCAAGGACACCTATCGAGAACAGACTACGTCACCCACCAAGAAGAGATCTGGCGTGCATGTCATAGCGGGAGATTTTAGCGCACAGGTAGGAACCCTCAGCTCATCAGAAGCAGGCAGTGGAACCATGTTAAGCCTAAATTTATGACATTGGTGACCGTGGACATCTCCTGAGACATTATCTCAGCAGCACTGCAGTTAGAGGCTGCGGGAGTCGTCGTGCTACTGCTGGGTAGCCTTGGAATCAAATTTACCACACCGCCGTCAGCTACTGATCGTACCACTAAGTCGGTAGCTACTGCTCGCTTTGCAATACTCCGGTTGGCTAAGATCAACATATGTTAGATGCAGACTTTCAGCAAATTTATCCGGTAAATCCAGGAAATGAGCTTCACACGGTAGGAAAGCTTTGTGAGCCACAAGTTTGAGAAATGAACCAAGGCTTTCTGTGCAGCACAATTCAAGCGACCTCATCAAATGACATTGACCGTACCGGTAACTGAGATGAGATAACCACGGTTAAACGTGACCCCAGTAACTTTGTCTGGGAGCATGTTTGTTAGGAGCATCTATGCGGAGGCCGCTGAATCTCAGATAATAAATGTCACTCAGTAATGCAAGAAGCTTTACGCCCTCGGTTTCAAGATAAAATTCTGCTAGAAGCTGGATAGTGCACTGATCATATTATTTCATACCATCCTTGTATCTTTATATACATGCATCATTTTA
Organism: Opisthorchis viverrini; assembly: GCF_000715545.1. NCBI lineage: Eukaryota > Metazoa > Platyhelminthes > Trematoda > Opisthorchiida > Opisthorchiidae > Opisthorchis > Opisthorchis viverrini. Next base: position 2,524,962 of record NW_008751676.1, read on the forward strand.
TTATGTCAAGTGCTTAAGGAGCGCCAAGTATACAACCGACCAAAAATCGCGTTTTCTTTCAAATTTGAAGGCTAGAAAATAATGCCCTCGAAATGTCCAAACACTATTCATTCCCTATTCTTACTGATGATGTCGTTTTGTTCTTTGACGAGAAAAGTACTTCAACCAGGAGTTCGGAGGTGATCTCATGTTTTGGCATGCGTTTTACACCTTCAAGATGTGTTGTCATTCTTCATGATTTCCCATCCTTTTGCATTTCTTGGAAACTTGAGTTTGTTGACTGATTCACGCAGCTTAGCAGCTACATAAGCTGTGATTGTACTTTAACAAATAAAGCTAATGCGCGGCTAATCAGAGTGCGGATAGCGTGTGCCAATTTGTGTCGAGTAGTGAATTTCGCTGAGGCCAAAGCGCCGTGTACAGTAAGTAGCTACAAAGCAGTCTTACTTTATATTTGTGAGATTCCGTCTTTGAACATTCGATCACCGGTGTTTATGTGGCACGGCAACAGCTGGCTGACTACAGCCAGTACGCGTAAGTGGGTACTTGATAACTAATCTGACATGGCAGGGCAGCGGAATAAACTCATAAGCTTAAAGCGAGTGTGTTAGGTACTACTTATTCCTAACCGCAATCCAATACAGGTAGTTAGGGCGAAAGGTTCGCAGGAGACAGGCTGCGAAATGCCAATCTGAAGTGAAAGCGGCTGCAATCAAGCTGAGCACTCTGTGTTTTCGAACCTTCTTTGCTGGGGTTTTATTTACTATCGGTTGGAAACCTTGCAGAGTATGGCACGCAGTCAATCCCTGTGACAGGCACGCTGCCATATCCTAGCCGGACTGACTAGCTAAAGACCGTCCATCGCTTGCTCTGGGCTTATGTTTGTTAAGGTTCGCAAAGGGTGTTGAACCAACCCCAATGATGACGTCTTAATTTGACATTATTCTCGGGAATGTTTAATCTAGCGCTATTTAGATGTGTAGGTATTTTATCCTTGATCGAGTTCCTCAAGGGCAGAAGATTTCTTCGCCCTATATTTCTACCCTTCTCTTTTCTTTCCGCTCTATTCACTCTTTACTCTTTCCTTATTGTTTTATGGCAGTTAGGCGCCAGTACTCACTTATGGTGTAATACTGTCAGCGATGATAAGTCTTATGACCAAGGTCAAAATTCCACAACGCGGCTATTTTACACCAACGTTTTGTAGATTACAGCATCGCACACACGACCTACAGTTATAATCCTATTTAGGCCGCAGAGGCAAGTGACCCTGAGGGGTTATTCTGCCTAGTTAAGCACTCCAAATGGTTCGTAACATCACTGTATGTGCACACCTGTGACCGATTACCCATTGGTCCTGTCCTCAATTTCGGGTACCAACCATGTATCCAATTGGCAATTTCTTTGCTGATACCTATTTGAACACTGCTTTTTCATAGGGTAATATGCTCATCTTTAATCAGTATCTCCAGAGCCATCAGATTTTCTCCCATGGCTAATAACCTTTTCTAACGTTATGTACAACTAAGTGATCGGCTTAACTTCGTGAATCGTCTGCACCACTGAACGCATCGTGAAAACACCAAATGCATAAACACAAGCTTCCGTGAACAATCGGTATAATAGCATTGGGTTCAACATGGGAACATAAAAACAATAAAGGAGTGAGATCTTGTCACACTGTAAGCTAGCAGTTTATGTGAAGCGTGTGTCTTACAGTGCCTATTGATGGGAAACCCACGCTTGTAGTCAGGCAGCATAGTTAGAGTATGTCAATCGGTATGAGGTAAACTAAGTAGTTATGGGACCCTGTGATGGCCATCCATCCAATGCAAACAAGTCGGGTTATGTAAGAAAACAAGCACCCAGACCAGTCATCAGTCAATAAGTGAGCGTTGGAAACAACCGGAAAAAGGACGGGAATAATGAAACTTCGGGATTTTTCATGTCACATGATGGATTATGGGACGGTAAAAATGTCAGATTTTTCTACACTGAACGTTGCTCCCAGCAGCATCCGGTAAGAGACGAAACTCCCCTGGGTTCTAACAACGGCCTTCTTTGTAATCTCGTATTTCGACAAAGGATGTTAGTCTGAACAGAGTTACACAAACCTGAACCTGAATCGTTAATGGGGCTCCCGGAAATAGATATTATGCATCAAGTTGACCATTTAGGTACTCACGGATACCAATTAAATTTCAGATTACGTTTAGAACGGTTTTTGTAGAGACCCTCACAACCCACGGGTTGTGACAGACAAGGTGGTGAACCCAAATCCACGTGCATCTGGATGCACCAAGTGAAGAAGGTCGATGCAAAACGGAATAACCAAAAATTATGTCGTGCTAAATTTGGCTACCTCGTACTTAAATCACCTCGTAAAGGACATTTTGAGCAGCGATCCAGATGAACTTGGCGCTTCGCGCTTATCACATTCCACAAATAATCTTAAATAAAACCGCTTGAATGTTCCTTCGAAAAATTCATCGCTTGGACTGAACTCGCAAATCACTCGAATCCGTTATTCTTGGATCAAAACAGCCTTGATCACCGGCGATTTACCCCTGGCCTTTTTCTCATGATGTTAAAAGGAGAAAAATAAACAAGACTTAGGCTGCGATTTTCGAACAACTATAAAGAACGCACGTGCTTCCAGAGCTTTCGTTACGGGTGACGAGAACTCTCCGGTATCTGGGTTGGAATTGACCATCACCCGAACACTGAACGAATAGGTGAGCCCTGGAGACAAATCTGTGAAAGTGATTTCGTTTTCTTCCACTAGGAAAAAGTCTTCCATGTTGAGGTGATCACGTCGTCGAACTTCAAATGTAACGCCGCACTGGTCTGCAATTCCAGATGCACTGCGACTCCATTGCCACAACAGTTGTTCGCCGATTCGATTCTGTAGGCTGTTGACGCTGACTGTGCTAGGCCCGGGAATTCCTGGTGGATAAAGCACGTAGGGTTAACGGGATCTAGTTAGAGTAACTGGCAACCAAGTTTTCAACATCAGAAGAAATAGAAGACACTTCAAACACTACATAAGGGAAGTGACCATTAAAAATGAGCGGTTTTATCTTGATAAACTTTAAAATTCTGTTCCTTTTTCATCGAGACCACCAGACAGAATAGATGGAAAACTGTTGGGAACCTGAATAATATGAAAAGTAAAATTAATCACACCCCAAGGGGAGCATGCGAAGAAGGTTTAACTGCATTTTCTGAGTATCGGTTACGCGATTTTGGGCAAACGAATTCCTCTCACCAAGAGAATTAATATTCGGTGGTTGTATTCAAACGCATGTACTACTGATACAAGGTGAGCCAAATGCCTGCGACCAACCGAACCAGCCTTAAAGATACCTAGTCAATCCCTTGGACAACCAGTACCCACAGAGCTAAACAGCTATGTGTACATATCACGACAATCAAGCGATGAAACCATTCAGCAAAAGGATAATGTCACACATAGCTCATTCATTCAGTTGGCCGTGATACTGAGAGCTAAACGAGCATTCCGCGGTCCTATTTAGTAGGAGGCTATGATTTTTTATCAAGCTGAACAGCTTCATGATGCTTACGCCAAACTGACTGAGTTTGTAACCGGCAGTTACACAGCCGGTTGCATCACTTAGCTTAAAGATATGGCGAATTTTTGCTTTATTTTGCTGACTGTCTGCATCTTCACCTGGTAACTTGTAGATGCTTACCTAGCAAGTAATAGATTTATCGCGACGATTCAAACATGCAACTAATATGACTTGGTGTTTTCGAGACGACATATTGTGGTAGAAAAGATATTACCCATTAACTGGCATCATACAGGAGGACATAATTAGGTTCGCTCAAACCATGTTCACGGGGATTGCGTGTCAAAAGTATTCTAGAACCAGTAGGTAATACTAATAATAACTGAACCTGAATCGAACGCGATATCATTAGTGGGAGAGCATGTGACCTAGCTGCGATAGCTTTAGAGGTTGGGTGGATCAGCTAAGGTAACAACAAGGAAAAGCTGTTCATTCGTTTCTTTTTAGGTATATACACAAGTGAAACCCACAGAGGGTGTACTGGCGGAACTACCATTAGACTTCTCAAGATTATATAAAACCAACTGAAGTATCAGCTGTGAACTAATTCACTTTACTCATGCTTCCCAAAACTAAAATAAAACGATTAGAAAAGAGGACAACTCACGTTTAGTCCACGTCACAGCGACCGGGGCAACATCGGAAATTCCTCCCAAGCTTTCTGTAAAGATGTATACTTTTGGATCACACCTCACGTTGTCGGCGGGGAGATTGAAAGATCTTGCTCCTACTGGGACCTTGAACGTTTTCATTACCGGACCATCGAACAAGATAAGGTTGAGTTTGCTTTTTTTATCCTCCTCTAATTTTCCAAAAAGTGGCAAATCATCAGGCCGTTCGTCGGCTTGTGCTTTTATCCACGTGACAGTAAGTCCAGTGTCAGATACGAAGGCTGATGGTGACTGGGGTAACTGTGGTTCTTTTGAATCAAACGAAAAAGACAGTTTTGCCGACGTTAAACTAACGTTATATTTTACTTCAGACAGGTGGCACACTGGTCATATTCATGAATGCTTAACAAAGTTCAGGGTACTCTATTAAGGAGGCACTGCTCTAGAGCGTTTTATAGGGTTGATCGCCCTACATAGAGGGATTGACCGGAACATTTTTCAGCTAACTTACTGAACAGGAAAATTGTATTTTATGCAACACTTGCATATTCTAGCACCCCTGTATGTACATAGAGTTTTCTATCCATAAATGATAGCAAAAATCCACGCGGCATCCTTCAGCTGACTGAATATGTTGCTCATATGAATAGCGGACACAAAAAAGTATCTTATATGACTGAAAAAATCTGCAGCCATCACCTTGGGATGACGTTGGTTGAATTCGTAAACATTTCGAGGTTCAGCGAAGCTGTCAACGGGCCCAGCAAAGTAGCACTGTCTCACCCTTATCGTAATCTTTTGAAGATGGACTGAGACAGCACTTTCTTTTTCGGCTTCAAGAGGTGTATTTCTTCATGAACAAGTTCTGTACCTTCAAACTCAATTCGTCTTAAAGGGTTTCCTTGAGATCGGATTGTCGGAATTCGTCCTACACCACTTTTACATAGAATTATTTCCACCAAAGACAGCAATATCGTTGTTGACACTGATGCCTTACTGTCGTACAGCCACAAAGCTTGTTTAATCAATTTGGAGACTTGGAGTGAAAAAGCCTATATGCGGAAGGGACCTGACATCAACCGATTTAATGCATTCTGAGATGCTCAGGTTTTCAGATGTTCACTCAGATAATCTAAAAAAAACTAACAAAACCAATGCCACTGGCATAGGTTATTTGCCATTTCCTTCAACGCCTCCGGACAAGGGCAGAAAGTCACACAGATCCTGCGCTCCCAATACCCACACTTCTTGTAATCTTTTTCGGATTCTTCCACCAAGTCACAAGTTCAGCCCGTGAGTAGCATTGCTCCGAAGAAGACATGAAGACCTTATCTCGCTGATCTTTTTTATGATTTTACCACGTTTTTTTCCTATGTCTTTGTGGCAGCAGTGGTCCACACAGAGTGTGCGAAATGATGTCAGCCAGCAACTACGTCAGTTTTGCAATCCTCAATCAAATCAGTACGTGATTTGCTAGACTGCAATTCTGCATGCGCGGTAGGTGGCCTAGCCGCTGTTGTTGTTAATGTTATATAGTTTCCACCAATAAAGTACCCGCTGCACAACCAAACATACTTTTTCTCATTTCTTTCCGAATTCATGGACACCATCCAAAACCACTTCTGATATCAGTCTCGAGACATCGATGCCGAAAACCATGGAGACACTTCAGATCGTCTGCTCGCAGAGACAGGTCTGGCAAATAGATAACAACATAGCCGTTTAGCCTGGAGCACAAGATCCTTGGGACCCAGTGATGTGTCCTTTTGACTCCACAAATGACGTAAAAAAGCAGTAGTGTTTCGGGCCTTCGAGACACATAATGTGCGTAACGCTAGCTAAATCCTCCAGTTCTTCTTAAATTACAGAAGGTATGTTGGAAGACTGTAAATCCTGAAGCATGAATTCACACATTTTGGAGGTTAAATGCCAGAAGATGATCGGTGATGGTGATCTGTTTATCCAACAGTGCCTTCACATTTCGCACTGATCGACAAAACGGATCGCGCCCTTGAAGTCGAGGAAAACCACAGTTGTGACCTGTACATAAGATAAAGTTGACGCAGCCTCTGACTGGCCAAAGTCCAGCTTCACGGATGGAAGTTCCATATGTTGCTTTCAGATGACAGAAAAATCAATACTGCAAGAAACCAGGCTTACACCTCTGTGGGTACTAAATATAACACAAACACCCTTTTTAGTAGGCACTATTATCAACTCACTCCAGTTCAGTTGGATAGTCTCTCTCAGACTGACGCAAAAACGTTAGACAGGTACTGACTGAGGAATGCACGAACGTCCATGAGTAGAGCCGGTGAAAGTTTTGTGTAATCGGGAAAGCGGCGACGCATACGTGTGAATATGCATTCAAAGGATTATGAGGCTTGGGGGTTCTCACTCAGTCCGCATTTTGCCGAAGGTCGAAAGTCCGGAGAGAAAGTACCGAGTGGCCAACTGAATTGTTGTTGGAAGTATTCTGTTCAGCAGGCCAAACCTTACCATTTGATGGACATCCTGGAGCTACTAAGGTTTTACTAACAAGAGACTTCCTGGGATAGTCCACAATCCACATGGAATAACCCGCAACCATTTTCTGAATTTCCTGTGGCTTCCAGTCCTTCGGCCTTCTAGGTCCATGAAGCTTCTCTGTCTGCGTCGAATAATGCTTTGAGTTGTAATGCGGTTAGGACCGTAGAAATATGTCGTCCGGCCTCCGAAAAATCCCTGATCCTACCAGATATCTGATGGAATAGGCTAACCGGTTTGTAACCCAGGGTAGAAGTTCCGGCATTGAGTGCAAATTTGGATATCTCTCTGATAGTCGCTAAAGTCTGGCAGTGGAGAAGCCGACAAACGTTAGACGAGTTAGTTCTGAGGAGTTTGAATTTCGAGCCAGACGCTTCCCAACAGTCGAGAGAGCTGTCAATGTTCTACGCAAATCTGGGAAGCAGCAACGGCCAACTGCAGTGGAGGTGATTTTTGCTGGGAGCTACGTAGTCAGACGATTTCCGCTGTTCTGGAAATCAGCAGTTCTAATTAACAGTTTGTGATCAGCATGCATCTACGGCGCGCGCTCTCCGTTATCCGTGCACTTCGTGTCCAACCAGAGATAATCACCCAATCAAGTCTTGCAATCTCTGAGCCTACGCGTTCAGTTCACCAGCAAGCACACTGACGTATCAGCTTTTTAGACTGTAAGGGAGTGCTTAGAGCATCACAGAAATCGCCCCTGTCAGATTCGGACGTTTAGTCCGTCGTGGCGTGAACAAATACATTAAACAGGGAGCGATGGATCTCTATTTCTTGAGATTTTATTACAAACATTGCAAAACGAACCACAGGAGGCGAATAAAACAGCCATCTAGTCAAGTACATATGTCTCCGCTCGATGGCTCCAAGCAGTAACTAAGTCGGTATGTCGGAATCCAGGGGTCGCCTTGTCCGCATAGTTGCACCGCAGGATAGACAGCAATGTAACGATGCAGTCAAAGTACTTGAGTCCTGAATTCTTGGTTCTGATAGATACCACATATCAATAAATGAAAAGGAAACCCAGTGTACGAGCAACAAAATCTTGTTGTATTGTGTGTTTCAGAATGAGAGCATCAAAACCAATAGTAGATTGACTTTTAGTGTTTTAGGATCAATTCCGAGGTGTTTATAGCTGTTAGCCATGATAGAAATGCACGGTTCAAGTTAAGGGTAACAAATAAAATAAGCCCATCATTCACGAGGCTGGGACCTACAGACAGAGTACTTACAATGAACCGGTATACAGAAGAGGATTGAGCAATAAGCGTGGAATTAGCAGTGGCTATTTCCGCTGACTGGGCCTTCTGTACGCAGTGAGTAAAAGTAGCCGGCTGATGACACCACTGGATGGCCGAAGTGCCATAAGAGTGAATCCACGTTTGTACGCAGAGTGAAATACTGTTAGGGCGTCCAAATTTAAAGGGAGGGGCGAGCATGGCCTTCTACCACAGCCTCTGGATAAAAGAGCCAATCGAATTGTAAGCAGTGCTGGCTGGCAAACTACCACAGAGGTTTTAAGGAACAATTCACACTACACATTCCAGACAGTGTTGATCAAACTTCTAATGACTGACCAAACTGGTATGGAATTTCAAAGTGATACCACCACAAATATAATCTAGTGGATGGTAGCATTACGTAGATTGTCACATCTGTTCGCGGCAGACTTCATATGGAGGATATGTGATTGCCCGAGGCCGATCAAACTAAAACGAGCGGTGTGTACATACTTTAACTGAGAGGTGATTTACAAAGGGAGGGTGATTTCTTTGATTAGGTTAAACATACCCAATCCGCTCTCGGGGGCATCAAGCACCTTCATTAGGAATTCGTAAGAATTTGCCAGCAAGGTCGCAGAGCTTCCTTTGGAGATGGACGAAGTCCCCGTGAGTTTTGACGTAATATCAGTGTATACAAACATCCCTAGGGCAGATGCTCTGGAGGTAACTAAGAGGTTGTTCCTGGAAGACACGACACTCGGGAACGGACACAGCTCTCGGTGGATGAAGTAGTTGAGGGCATAAGAGTGTGTTTGAATCTTGATCATTTTGTTTTTGACACAAGTGTTTACTCACAAGAACATGTTCTTTCAATGGGATCTCCAGTATCCCCAGTTTTACATAATATTTACATGGATAGGACAAGTGCACAGGTTTCATAGGTCTTCTGTAGCGTTTACACATACTTCTCACCCGGAAATGGTCATACATGAACATCAAGAAATCTGAATCTGTCACACATTAAGTTTAGCATGGAAATAGAGTCCACCTCAGGCACATTACCCTTTCTGGACTGTATAACACATAACCTTGGTGGGAAATTGAAAACGACTATATACCAGAAATCAACAGACACAGGAGCCGTCTTAAGCCATTCATCAGCACACTCAAAGTCCATGTACATCAGCATTGTCTCATCGATGTTTCGTCGAGTTAGAGCGCTGTGCACAGAAGAGATTGACCGAACGCAAGCTCGAATCGAAATTGCCAACAAACTTCAAGAAATAGGATACCCAGTGAGTTTGACAAGGTGTCAACTAAGAAGGATATTGGTTCCAGTATCTAAACCCAGTAAGGAATGGATTGGCACAGCAGTCATTCCATATAAAGCAGGAACATCGGAGGTTATTCGAAGACGGTTGAACTTAGCCAACATTTGAGGAGCTTTTCAGAAGGTAGAAACGCTACGCTCAGTTTTGGTACAATTAAAAGATCCCCTGCAGGTTGAAAGGACTAGGGACTGTGTGTATAAAATTAACTGCAACGATTACGTTAAGGTTAGGACAAAGTGCCAGGGAATTGCACACCAGAATTGATGAGCATAAAAGAAGGATAAACAAACCACCAAAGAATGCAGAAGAATACCAAACGCTGGTCAAAGACTCAGCGATGGCGGTACATTCCTTAGACACGGAACATAGAAAAGATCTGGAGAATGTGGAAGTTTTAAGACGGAGACTTCGATTCATACCACAGTAGCAGATAGCCGAGTCGATGGAAGTTACTAAGCATTACAGTGTGAATAGAATCGAGGGTGTGGAGCTAGCGAGCGTATGGAAAGCAGTCTTAGATAAGCCGAGTTGACACGTGACCGTGTGGTTGTCAATCCACTTAGGATCATTAGAAAAAA